>NW_018128116.1:583532-603468 GCF_001952655.1 Monopterus albus
CCGGGGGGTGCCTTGGCCATTCTCCAGACCTGACCCAAATAGAAAATCTATGGCGGGAGCTGAAACTCCGTGTTGTCCAGCAACAGCCGCAAAACCTGAATGATCTGGAGAAGACCTGTATGGAGGAGTGGGCCAAAATCCCTACTGCAGTGTGTGCAAACCTGGTCAAGAACTACAGGAAACGTCTGACCTCTGTAACTGTAAACAAAGGTTTCGGTACCAAATATTAAGTTCTATTTTTCTATTGTATCAAATCTTATTTCATGCAATAAAATGGAAACAAATTATTTAAAAATCTAACAATGTGATTTTCTGAAATTTTTTTTGTAGATTCTGTCTCGTACAGTTGAGGTGTACCTACGATGAAAATTTCAGAACTGTCCATTCTCTGTAAGTGGGAAAACTTGAAAAATTGGCAGTGTATCAAATATTTATTTGCCCCACTGTATCTACAAAGACCACTACTACTACAAAAAGCATTTGCATGACATTTGAGTGCAGTATTGCAGTCACAACTATTTGACTGAGTGTCAAGTCAAGTCAAGTAAAGATTTTTATTTGCCATTTACGCATAAACAGTCTAGGCATATAGCAACTCTTGTACAGCTCTCCTTTGGAGTCGGGTAAGGAGTCAAAAGCCAGAAAAAACACTTAGTCTTAAAATAAAAAAGTTACATAAAGGCAACAAAGCATTAAAACCACAATACTCAAAAATAGGGTAATAGTATTTTCTTAGTGAATTTCAAACATCACACTTAGTAATTCACATGGTGGAGTTGGCTATGTCATTACGCTCAGTGAGGTAGTGAGGAGTTACTGCGCATGGTTAGTAAAGGGTTATTGCTCATATATTCTCACATTTTCATATTTACCATCAGTCTTACTGCGGCAGGGAAAAGCTGTTGTAAAGTCTTGTTATGTGTGTGATGATACTGTCCGCCCTGCTGTGCCTGAGGCTGTAGGTGCAGTTTTTGTGTCTGAGCAGAGAGTGAGTTGGGTTGTGTGGATCTCTGACTATGTTTTCTGCACTTTTACGACAGTGCTGTGTGTACAGTGTGTCCATAGCAGGCAGTTCAGTCCCAATTATCCTCTCTGCAGTCTTTATGACCCTTCCTCTCTGCCTGTGTGGTGTTAACATACCAGACAGTAGTGAGGATGCTCTCTACCAGTCCTCTATAAACCTGGGTGAGAGGGCGATAGTTCAGCCCAGCATTTCTGAGCTGCCTGATGAAGTATAGCTGATGCTGGGCATTCTTCACTGTGGTAGTTGTGTTCAGTGACCAGCTCAGGTCAGCTCAGCCCTGTGGTGAGCCTGTGCTGATTGTGAGCTCAGCAGACACCCACCCTCCCATTATGACCACCTGTGGTCTTTCAGCCAGGAAGTCCAGAATCCAGTTACAGGTGGGAGTTGGTACACCCAGGTCTGTCATCTTCCCAATCAGCCTGCCTGGGTAAATGGTGTTGAATGCAGAACTGTAATCCAGGAAGACCATCCTAGCATTTGTAATGCTGTTGTCCACATGTTTCAGGGTGTGGAATAAAGCCAGAGCCGTCGCATTGTCCACTGATTTGTTGGGGGGAAGATACCAATTCACTTTATCTTTCCTCACTCCACTTTCATCTAAGATGGTATCTTCCAGCTTCTGACTGACTGAACACACCTGAGCCAGGTAATCAGCAGCAGGTCAGGCAGGGATAGTTGGAAAACAAGCAGGACAGCGGCCCTCGAGGACTGGAATTGGCCACCCCTGTATTTGGCAGCATCAAGCTCAAGTAGGTAAATGAAATGGCCTTAGCGTTAGTGTTAAATATTCCACATCTTCAGAACAGAATTTAGAGAGAATCTTACAGTCTGTGCACCAGAACTGTTTGACAAAGGCGGCCGTTCCTCCTCCGTGGGTCTTGCCACTTTCAGCGGCACTGTGATCCTGTCTGAACACAGAGTAACCATCCAGAGTTATACCCTCATCAGGAGTCTCTTTTCCCAGCCATGTTTCACAAAAACACAGCAGGGAGCAGTCCTGTATGTCCTTGTGCGAGGTAATCCGAGGAGTTCATTCCGTTTATTATCCAGAGACTGGACATTTGCGAACAGTATAGCGGTGACGACTAGCCTGCAGCTGCCAACCAAGCGCCGGAGCCTCCGTTCAACTCCCCCCATCTGTGCTTTGGTTTGTTGTTTTTGGAAAAGCTCCCTGCTGGGGGTTGGCCTGGCGTCGTGTTGACATAGCATATTAGCTCTGGGTGAGAGTCCAACGTGCTTGGGTCAAAATCTCCAAAAAGACTGCGCTCTTAACAAAGCGGGGTCTTTAACAATAAGAATAACAAATAACAAAGTCGCCTGGTCATAAATAAAGTTTGTGGTCTTTACTGTTGCCGTTTAACACGGCACTGTTAGGTATTTTTAGTCAGATAGACATTGGTTAGACACTTCATGTATTAAAAATGTTTAGAGTAGACAGGATGTCTAGCTCAGGCTGTTAAATGCTTAGTCATTCTCATGAGTTGCTGCAGGTTGCTTATGGTCAAGGATAACTAGATGACTGTTAGAAGACAGGATGTTTAATAATATTATTATGATGTGTATAACTGTAGCCATAGCCATCATATTTTCTTATGTTTAATGTCAGGACATGTCACTAGAGGTCGTGTTAGAATGTTTTTAGCTACACACCACATAATCAACAGACATTCACACATTGATTTTCCTCATGCTTTGACTACTGCTCTGGTCAGCTGCAAAGCTGGCCCTGGGAGACGTCACGGTTTGGCGTCTCCTGTGTAGTATGGGGTTAGCCCAAAGTGATATGTATGAATGTATAGGCCTGTTGTGGTTCGGGGTCTTTCATCTTTCAGCTGCCTGCGTGCATGTTGGAGGTGCAAGATACCTGAGCGTGTAATGGTAATTTTTTACCTGTGTTCATTGAATAAATCAGCACTGTTTTGTAGTTACTTGGACTGCTTCGTCTCTCAGAGTTAGCATGGTAAAAAGTACCGGAGACAACAGCACAAATAAGCAAAAAAGAGACAAAAGAGAAACAACCTGACTCCAAGTGAACTGTGACGTCACACCCTGAGGAGCGCCATCTTGTCTGACCTCAGAGTGTTTGTCTTAACCTTTAGCAAGAGACAATAGATGTTATAGCTCTGGCTTCAGAACATTCCAGTGAAGCTGTTTGTTCTTGTATGTCCTCATTTGGACCTTTATTATTCCTGAAAAATGCTTCTGGGAATTTAAAGAGAGTGCAAGCGAATGGGATATAATAAGTATATGAAGGTCTTGCAGAAACAGTGACTCAAAGATGTGGATGTATAAATGAATGGTTCCTTGCCTCGTTGTCATTTTGTGAATCAGAACACACTACAGTATTAATTTAGGAGATAATGGAAAGACAGGTGTTGATTATGACAGACCAGACACCAGGTATAACTGTGCACAATGCAGTACATTATCGCCGTTGGCCAGCTACTGCTGTAGCATCCCAGTCAAACTAAAGAGCGCTAAAAATATGACCTCCAGATGATGCTTCTTTATCTAAAACTGAGGGAATAAACTGGCTGGAACCTAATGTTTTTCATTTTCTACCCTGGCTGTGGAACATTATGAGCCTTTTGGCCCAGAGCGCATGTCCTTCAGACATGTCCTGCCCAAAACAATTACCACACCACATTCCATTAACATCCCCACAACAATTATTAGTTTCCACAAACCTCCATGGGCAAGCCTGGTTCAGGTAAACTGCACATGAGAAGCCTGTGAGGAAAATTCTCAGAAAGGAAACTGTTTGACTGAGAATTTCCACTAATAATTGGCAGTGGAATTCAACAACATGATCTGTGAACACCATCTAGGCCTTTATTGGACTCCTACTGACAAATACCCTCATCATGGGGCAGCTATGGCTTAGGAGGCGGGCTGTCTCCTAACCAGAGGGTTAACAGTTCGATTCCTGGTTTGTTCAGTCCACGTGTTGAAGTGTTCTTGAAAAAGACACTGAACCCCTAGGTGCTGTTGGTGATATCACTGGTCTGTGAGTGTATGAGTGCTTGTGTGGGTGAATGAGAAATAATGTAAAGCACTCAGAGCTGCTCAATGCATAGAAAGGTGCTAAAGTCTAAGATCATTTACCATCTATTAACTTCTGGGAATGTCTGTGATTATTTCTCACCACTTATACAATGTTTATTCTACTTTTTCTTCCTTTCAGGTGTTGGAAAACAAATAAAATTGCCCTATCACTATGTCACTAGTCAGTTAAGAGTAAGATTTCTATCAACTCTTCTCTTACTTCTAAACTCTGAAAAAAAGAAAGTTATTGTACTTGGGCCTGCAAACCTTGCTATCTAACCATATAGTTACTTTAGATGACATAGCTCTGGCTTCCAGTACTACTGAGAGGAACCTTGGAGTCATCTTTGATCAGAATATGTCCTTTAAATCACACATAAACCAAGTCTCTAGATCTGCCTTCTTTCACCTGCACAATATTGCAAAAATCAGGAGCATCCTGTCTCAAAGTGATGCTGAAAAACTGGTCCATGCATTTGTTACTTCCAGGCTGGACTACTGTAACTCTTTACTATCAGGATGTCCCAATAATTCCCTAAAAAGCCTCCAGTTAATCCAAAAGGCTGCAGCCAGAGTACTGACAGGAACTAGCAAGAGAGATCATATCTCTCCCATATTAGCTTCTCTCCACTGGCTCCCTGTAAAATTCAGAATAGAATTTAAAATCCTTCTCCTAACATACAAAGCCCTTAATGACAAGGCTCCATCTCCTCTCCTATGGAACCAACTCCCAGTCTCAGTTCGGGAGGCGGACACCCTCTCTACCTTTAAGATTAGACTTAAGACGTTCCTTTTTGATAAAGCTTATAGTTAGGGCTGGATCAGGTGACCCTGAGCCTTCCCTTAGTTATGCTGCTATAGGCCTAGGCTTCTGCGCAACAGCAGCTTACTATGTCAAGTGTCTGGAGATGACATGTTATGATTTGGTGCTATACAAATAAAACTGAACTGAAACTGAATTGAATCATTTCCTTATGGTTTATGCAGGGCAGCAGCAGGTATGGTAACATTTTATATCAGTTTTTATATGTCCACTGCATTTGAGTCTAATGGTCCAAATGATCTGAGTTTATAAACTTACCTGGCAACAGCTATCTGCTTGCTAAAGGATGGTTTACCACTGATGACCACATATTTACAGACATGGCAGTCTGTCGCTGGGGGAATAAGTGAATTCATACATGGGAAACCAGCAGAGACACACATAATGTGTAGGGGAACTCAGGTAACATACTGGCACTCTACCCAGGGATGCTCTTTATTTGTATTTTCCCAGGATGTCTTTTAAGGCAGGAGTAAGTTTACCAACAAAACAGGAGGATGGAGAATTCACCACACTGATGAACTAAATGAAATGTGATCTGCCAAGAGACCAACAGGCTGAGCAACAGTCTACCACAGGTCAAACCAGCCATTAACATTCCAACAGGAAAACAAAGTGGTCTTTTCCTTTACTTCCTGCTCCCCCTCCCCCAACCCACTCTGCTGTGGAATTTACCAGCACTGTTTGCATCTAGCTGTGACTCACTACTGATATCAGGCCTGAAATTTCTTACTGATATTCTAACATTTTTGAACTGAAAAGAAACAGCCAGTGGAATCAAGTTAACTATCTAAACCGAAGCGTTTGCTGTACAGTGAGGAGATTGGTAGCTGCATGGCTGCTTCGTGTGCATCTTAAGGAAAGGATATGGAATCTAGCACAAAACCCAGATGTAAACACTGCTGTAGCAAGCCTGCACTTAATCACTTACTGTGCTCATGCTTCATTTGTACTAGAAGCCGTAAACTCACTGCCAGAGGTCAGTAAGTGTAAGGTAAGTGCATAAGGCCAGTAACCGCTCGAGTGTTTCATATGATGAAGGAATATTTCCTTCTGACATACTGGATGAATAAATCATAACTGACCTTCAGCACTTCAGCTTAATTCCCATTAGAGACTGTTTTATTTTCTTCTCAGCTGCCAGAGGTAAGAAAACTGACTGATGCTATTGCTAACTGCTTCAAAGATGTGCAGATTTTTTTTATTCCTGCATAAGAAAGAAAAATGTATGAAGAGAATTTCACACAATAGCTATTTCTGCAAAGCAAACATGGAAATGGCCAAAGTCTTAAATTGACAGAAAAAATATTCATTCTACAAGATCTAAAACAGAAAAAGACAGCAGGTTAGAGATTTAGATTATCGCTAAATTAAAAATACAGCTTATAAGAATTTTGGTCATTTGTCAGCTTACTATAACACTGTACTCACAAATTTATATGCTGGGATCTCTGAATGCAGTGTAAGCTAAGAAAGCAAGGCAACAACCATGGTCAGACAATCAGACAGGTTGTAATTAGGAAGGTTGTCTTTGTTGACCAGCCTGCAGCAGTACCCCTCACCTTGTCACATCTTGACAAATAAAAAGTAGACTGAGCTCTAAGTGTACACTAATGAAAGACAAAGAAGAGCATAAACCAGAGCTGCTGTGAGCATCTGGTAACATGACCCTTCACTGTAAAACAGAAAGGGCAGAGGGAGGAGAGGAGAGGTGAGGTCATGCTTAGCAAATGAGGTTTTCAGAGAGGAATAGAGGCTTACAGAGAGAGGGAGAGAGAAAAACAGAGCAGCAGAGCTACAGAGGGGTGCTCCCTGTGTTGTGATGACTGCTTTGTAACAGACTGTTACATAACTAAAACATCTGAAAACCATTTGAACTGTAAGAAAACCCCCTATCCCTGCCTCCTTTGTGACTGTTTCCATCTCAGTCCAGCAGACTGGCCACAAAGAAAGACTGCCAGAGTCAAAGAAGAATGAAGAGAGAGTGTGTTATAACATCTAATAAAATCCTGGTTGTTAATTTGTTTCTGCAACAAAATGTCAAGGTTTTTATTAGATGCTGACCTTTAATGGGGACAAAGGTTTCTATTTTATCTTAGTGCTTAAAGTGACATTAAAGAATGTGTACATAAGCCATTTACAGAGAGAAAGAAAAAAACATTTTAAAATGTTGTTTCTCTGTTTACAAAAATCTTATTACTGAAGCCAATAAAGACACAACACAGGCCCATTCACACCATATAACAAAAAAGTATGTGACTGTGAAAATGTGGAGATATCAAATGACCATGATGCATCCCCAGTGACCATGAGTATTTCAATTCAAGCACAAGCAGCTGTAGTCTGCTCTGACAGGGTTCACTGGTGAGTGCTCTAAGTAAGGACAGTGACAAACAGATGAGACAAGAGCTGAGCCCTCAGTTTTCCCTGGAATCTCTGGAGTCTGGTGATACTGTTTATGGCATCTACTATGATAATCAAAGTTTCCTGTGTGTGCGTGAGAAACAGTTTGATCCAAACAGAACTATTCTTCAGAGGGTAAAACTCAATTACTTACTGTATAATTTACATGTTAGGGGATAGTACTGACTATTTATCAAAATTAGTAGTCCTTCCTTCTACATAAATGTCTTTCATACAGGCCAAATAATGTATGCTTTGCAAAGCCCTCGCTTCATCCACCCCGTGCTGTCATCACCACTGAAACCTCCTGCACATGGCTCAGTGACTGAGTCATCCTAGAATCAACACGAGTCCAGTCAGCTCACACTGACCTCTGCTACATTTATCAGCTAACATCAAGTGTGCCACACTCGCCGTTAGTAGGTGAGTCACGGGCTAAGTGCTCTTCTATTATTCAAAAACACTAGAGCAAGTTGAGTTGGAGAAGAGGCACGGCCTAAACCGACTCAAGGATACGTCTTCTGTAAGAGCAGCAGGTTTGTACCCGTGACAGCAGCTTTCAACTACGTGTATGAATACACCACCATCTTTTAAAAGGACAATAAATGGATCATTTTGAGTTGGTTTTAAAAGCAAAGCAGTAGAGCATTAATGCTACAAAATCACCTTTTTTCTAAGAGCAACTTCATACAGTAGTGAAATACAACATAATCAAAGTTTTAAAACAGTTCGCCTGTCTCATTAAAATGCTGTCTGCACAAGACACTGCATTAATTTTCAGTTTTTCTACCCACACTACTGATGGTGTACATGCGAGTGTGTGCTGCAGCTGTGCCTGAACCATTTGCTGCAACCTAGCCACATGTATAAGAGTCAGTATGCAGGTGGGCACACACCTAAAATGTTTGTGTGAATTCAAGTGTCTGTGCTTAATTGGTGAGTAACATATTGCATGTTTATCTGCTCCCGTCTCCATGTTTTAAGACTGCTGCGTGCTTGCATGCCCTGAAGTGCATGTTATATGATGCAGTAGTAAGAGTGTGTGCAAGTCTTTCAAGATCACTGAGCTACATGAGTGGGCTTGTACCTGTAGGCGTTCAGGCACCGTGCTCCTGAGCAGACCCACAGAGCTAATCAAGCGTTCTTCTTTAGCTTTAGGCTACAGATCTGAGTAAGGCTGTTTGGCTAGGCTCTGGCACTTCTCATTATCTACCAGGAATTTACTGGTAGATCAAATCAAAGATGTGTGTATGTTGGTTCTTGTTGAAATACCTGGGAGTCAGGGCACACTATGAAAACAGAAGGCTATCAACGCCTGTAAGTGCATGCCCAGGACCTGCCAGAGAAGTGTGTGTCTGTCCTGTTGAGTCATGCATTGTCTGTGGGTGTGTGTGCAGGACACAAGAGTTAAGCTTCTCACAGAATTTGCATAACTATGTTTCTGCCTGTATGTTTATTAGACTGAAAGCTGTTTACATTGACCAGAAACAATAACATCTGGACTCCTGTTGTTTAGATTCAGCCTGTTTTGTAATGTCACTGGAAGGCTGAGATTTGTGCTACAGCTTTATATGCTCCTACATGCAGACCTCCATCCATCTCCAAATACTTGTCCCAAATCTTCCAAGGAAATGTTCATACTCAAGCGAGATTTACCATGCAACAACATGCTGCCAGTAATAAAACTCTGATCAACATTTAATGTCTTTTGTTTAGTAGTGCTCCAAATGTTTTATGTTATGTTGCTATATGATTTTCAATGGGATTTTTTTTAGGTTGTTAATATGGAGGTTACGTAGTGCAATGACAGAACAGGTGGTGAGAAGACATGCAGCTGGACTGTCGATCCTCTAGCTATGTGTTTTGATTACAATGAAATTCCTTCCTTCCTTCCTGCCTTCCTTCCTTCCTCCCTCCCTTCCTCCCTTCCTTCTGGACTTTTTTATGGATTGATTACCTCTACCATGGACATTGTGTTTTTGGTTTCGTGCGTGTGCTGGTTAGCAGGATCACTGACAAACAGTTGAATGGATCATCAGCATACGTTTTATAGACACTGGTGGGGACCGACCCTAGAAGTTATTAGATCTTGGCTGAAAAACGTCAAATGTCAAGGTCACAAAAACAATCACACAAAAAAATCCCATCTAATATGGGGCAAAATTTAAAAAAAATTCTTACCTCCTTCAAAAGTTAATGAAATCATTTTTTGTTTGAAATTTAACGCAATGAAAGGTGGCAATGTCTCTGACCAGACCAAATTTCATCCAGATCTGATGGCTATTTAAAGTTGACACTGAAACCCCCATTTAACATATATTTTCTGCCATAACTTTGTATATAATGAAGACTGAACCCTGAAATGTTCAGTATAACTGCCTATCATACCCTAAAAGATGATCCAGATTCGATCCAGATTAAGGATTTTAGGACACATTTTGTTTTGTTCTGGATCTCATTTTTCATACTGGACCCATTTGCGCAGGCGAACGTTGTGCCTTGGCAGAGGTACATGCGCCCTCTGAGTGCTCTTGTTTTTTGATGCTTCAGTTTTCTCTACTCTCATCTTACATGTATTCATTGTCTTCTCTTAACTACATGCTTATTTCTCCACTTTTTGCCACCTTTCATTCTCTCTCTCACTCTGTCCTCCTACTCTCAGCCTGACAGAGAGCTATGGTTCCTCTGTTGCTGGCAGCCTCCAGGTCTGTTACATAACAGTACCATCAGCCTCTCTGAATCACTGCTGGGCTAGGGTAGCCTTGGCCAGGTTACATATCTAACCATTATATCTTAAATACTGCCCAACAGCATAACAGCCTGCTTATGTGGGCTCAGATTACATTAGTATTTTTAATTTCTGAAGGTAAACTGATTATTTCTGGCTCCTGTTGACCAGAACCCAGTGTAAGCTACAGCCCATCTGTTGTCATTCTGCAAGGGTGGAGAACATGATCTTTATCTGCTTCTGTTTACAAGTCTGGATGACATAGCCGGCCAAACCCAAAGCCTCACTGATGTAATCTCAGTCAGGCCCTACCAGCCCCTCATCCAAGACATTTAGCCTTTGGTCGATCACTTTCTAAAGTCAAAATGCCATTTCTCTTTGTCCGAATGGTACATGGAACTGCCAAGCTAGCTGTAGCTCCTATGTGGTAACTTGATCAAAGGCCAGTAGTCAAAATGATTTTAGTTCAGCCAGGCTCTGGAGACTTTCCATCTCTGGCTTGTGTGCCTGCAACACACGAGTCTGCAGGTTATCAATCCAAACACTACAGCAGCAAATCGGTCTTATTAGTTCCACTCAGTGGTTTTAGGTGTACTAATCAATGAAATCAGAAACATGCAGAGGCCTGAAAACAGTACTGGCACACTGTCTTTAGACAGTCTCTGTTGTAGCAGTAGTCTGGGTCATGATCTGGAACAATGTGTTCTGACTGAAAAGAGTGTGTCATTTCCACTCAAATCTGGAGCAGAGTCTCTGACACCTCCAACCTACTTTTCTTCCTGGCTCTTGGCTCCCTAAGCAAGCCTGGGCTGAGATTCTCTATTTCTCTCTGCCTCCTTCCTTAGCTAACCTCCAGCTCTCCAGCCCTGCCCGGATCCTGGCCTCTGGCCAGCAGTTGGTTTTTAGAGAGGAGCAGTTCCTTGTCTAGACTGCTGACCACTACTTTGAGATGAGCAGGACTGTCAGTTTATGAGAAGAGCCCAATTCATCCACCAAAGCCTTCAACATGCTCAGACCCCTGAACCACTTAGTTCTGCTCATGAGAGACCCTGCAAACCTGTCCTCCCACTCCGCCTGCTCCATTTGTCCCGGAGACCTTCCTGTCAATAACATACTTTTCCAGACTGTACCTCTTTAATCAATTTGGTAATATCTGGACCCTGGGAGTTTAATTCTTTTAATTTGGTTCTCTTTTCTTGTAGCTAACTGTGGTTAAAATCTACAGTCCTGCCTTATTTTACAGCCTTCCACTAAACTGCAGAGCAGTCATTCCCATTCAATCAACAATTAAAACTGCAGTGTCAGAACACTTACATCACACCTGGAGCTCAGCTTAAGGCAGACTTTGTAGGCAATGTTCAGTCATTATTTTGAAAGCACATGACAAGACTGCTGAAATTGACTTTACCTGACCGGATATGTCTCTGCACCATGATGAAGGGAAGCGTCACCCTCACGGCAAGTTTAGCAATTCATAGCCCCAACACAAGCACAGTGAATGGTGTGAAAAAACACAACAGCGGCGAAAGGCTGAAGAGATGTCCGGCAGGAGAAAAGCCACATTAAACACATGTCCTCTCACTGACAGCTGGTACTCTACAAGTATAGCAGAACTGCACCTCACAGTCCGTTTCTCTGGATTGCCTTCTACAAGTGTGTGCACGCCCCTGCAGAGAGGGTGTGTATAGGTCTGTGAGTATGTTTATTACACCCTGGGTTACAACAAGGTCCAACCATGGGTTCTGGTCTCTTTGGGACTACACATTTTTCTCCTCCTGCTCCAGTGAACTTTCTTGAGCTCTTCTTAAAAATAAACTAACCTTTGGGCACTCCTCTCTGCACTCTCACAGCCAGTTTAGAAGTTAAAATTGAAAAAGAACAAAAACAAGCTGGTGCCAAGCCTCACCTGCTCATGAATAAGTAACACACCCCCTCCTTTCTTGCTTTCCATTTTCCCTGGCTTTCCTTCTGTTCCCTGTCTGAGAAGTTATGCAATGCTGCCGTTTCAGACATGACCTCGCCCTCCTTCCTTCTCCCCCTTCCCTCCTCCTCCTGCTGCTGCTCACTTCCACAATCAAAGCAGATTCTCCACCTCAAAGTTTTAAAAGATCTCTATCACATTATCAGAGTGTGGCTGCTTTTTGTCTGCTGTGGAATTATTCAGTGGTAAGTTTGTGACTGAAGACAAGAAATGTTGATTACTTTCAAGACAGTTCTCAGTTGCGTCAGTGCTCTCTCTCTCTCTCTCTCTCTCTCTCTCTCACTCACACACACACACACACACACACACACACACACAGAAACTAGTGCACACGGAACTAAACATCCATCTCTGATCCGCATCCTGAAAACATGTTTAAAATTAATTCCCCCCAGCACTTGTCCATTAATGAGGAGGGAAATAAGCAGACTGCATGACCTGGTGTCAGAGATAAAGCTTTGATACCCTGTGGAGATTTTATTCTGTTCTACTGTCACAACCTATGCATACATAGGCCCATGCAGCTATAAATAATGCATCTCCCCAGTGCTCTGTCAGAACCTACTGAGGCACCAGCCCTACAAGTTCCACCAAATTATAGGAATGGGAATCTCCAGGTTGTGGCTCATTTAGTTCCTGTGGTAGAAAAACACTTAAAGAATCTTCGTGCTAGATAAGCTGCAGGAGTGACTGCAGCAACATGTCTGCTTCTGGCTAGCACAATGAAGTGTGAAAGAAATAGACCAACAAAAGCAGTGGTTTCAATTTGGGAGCGGTGGCCTGAGGCTGTGTGAGAAAGTGTGTCTTTGTGCATTTTTGTGAGGTAAACATGGTCAGGTTTGTGAGAAGCAGAAATAAGACCATTCTAGACAAATTATTAAATGATGTAAACGTCACCTGAAACACTGTCCATGTAACATAAATGAAGTCTCTTCAGTTTTTATTCCTTCTGTTGCAGTCACTGCTGGCTGTACTGGACCTCAGTGTTTAGATGTTATTCTGCAATATTCTCTGCCACTGTGTGACTCGTCCTATACATGGTTAATCATTTAATGGTCCAACCTTGCCCAACCTTCCTCTACCTGACAAATTAAAAGCAGGTCAACCAACTGTCTCAGCACAAAACCAGCCGGCCAGCGCCCAGCTGGGAACAATGGCCAATGTAACCCTGGAGATTAACAGTAGTGTTACCTGCCATAGTATGCTTACATGGCACTGATCACAGTGCATGGCAGATGAGGTTGAACTCCTCCACTAAATAAGAAAAAGTTAGCCTGCATCACTGTCTCACCATTCTTGCGCTCCTGTATAGGCAGCAGGTTGGAAACAGGCTGAAGGGACAGCTCCTGAAGCTCACAGGTCACTGCCTCGCTCTGAGGGCTCGGCGCCGCGCCTGGAGTACCAGCAACTTCCATACTGCTGGGGTTTGGCCCCTCGCCTTTCTGTGAGTGTAGCATTGCCAGGGTGACAGGGAGACCTGTAGCAAAAATAGGAAATGAATAGTTTGGAATCATCAAAGGGCTCTATGTGAAAACAGGGCAGCAACTACCAAGAATATACTGCAGTTCTTAATTTAATAAAGGTGTGCAGTCTAATGCTTGACTTGTTATGTGCTCAAAATAAACTGTAAAGTGTGAAAAGTTTCACTTTATCTCAGTGTCTACTTTATGATATTAGCGTGGTATTTAACAAATGCATGGACTTCAGGCCCACTAAAACCTTAGTACAGATGCAGAACATATGGGATGATACTGTATTATCTGACAGGTATGCAGCTTGTGGTTTAGCAACTGAAAATATAAGCTTGTTGAGTGTCAGTCAGTCGGTCATTCATGCCAAATAGCAAGCATCAGGTTATCACAGTATCACATTCAATAAATTTTCACACATCCTCTGGCACATCCATGTGCCAGTTCACAGGACTGATGGCCAAGCTTGATGCCACAATGCAAAATGTAGAAAAATATTGCCTCGGACACACAGTGCATTTGCCCATAAAAGATTTGCTTCCACAGTTCATAAGATTAGTCATAGGATTCGTAGGCCAGTAAGAGTTAACTATTCAAGAATGCCATGGAATAAAAGATAAAGGAAAATGGTACCACTTTTACAGGATGTGACAAGTCAAAAAGTTAGTCCCAAGTTACTGAGCATCTGTCTGTCGCACACACGTTATCCCTCACTGGGAATTTAAACTGGCTTGCATTAATTTCCTGAAGACTTAGACCAACCTTAGCAATAAATTACCTAAGGCTAACCTTAAACCAAGTTGTCACCCTAAAACTCACCACCAGATGCTGGTCCCCACCATGACTACAAGGAAGGACAAGTCCCCACTGTGTGTGTGTGTGTGTGTGTGTGTGTGTAAACAGGTTTCAGTCCCTACAATGTGAGTAACACCAAGTGTGCACACACATGCACACACAAATGGGAAAAGAAGAAGAATGCAGGGCTGTAGGCTAGGGATTAAACCAACCATCAGGGAAGAATTTGCATGTTTGAGCTTTTACAACTGTTGCTGTGGCTGCTGTTTTACAAAGACAGAACTATGTTCAGGGACTTTTTCCACCTTATCTCTTACATTTAACCCATCTAATAACTTCCCCTGGGAAGTGGGTCATTAGAGAAACAAATAAAATCTGTGCTTGTTTGTGTTGCATCTGGCTGCAAGACAAATTCCTCTCTGGGAAAAATCAAGGTAAAGTTGAAAAGCGTGATTTGTGTGAGCCTAACAACACAAACCAGAGTTAAAGTCAGAGACGGTGGGATCAGACTAACTCAAGCCTTGTTTAGGAAGTGCAAGTTTGTGACTTAGAACCATTTTGACATTTTGGGATAAATGTCGATTTGGCTTGTTGTCAAAAGAGGCAATTGATAGCACTTTATAATTTATAGCTGTGCTCATTCCACTCTGCCGTGTTAAAATGTTCCTAATGAACAAGGCCCATTATCCATTTGGAAGAACAAAAACTGTTGAGTAATAAAATACGTGGCCCAAAAGGAATCTGCAGATTTTTCCTTTTTACAGTTTTCTGCAGTCATTCAGGCTGGAACTCCGTGGAGTTTCTTTTTTTTTTTGCTTGTAATGTATAAGAAAATATGCATTTAGCCAACACTGATCATTTTTTGAGCAAAAGCACAAAAATGCATTAAAGCGACTAAAATAATGTTGGGCAAGGTGAAAGAAATCACTTTATATAAACTTTTAAATGTGAGAAATTTTTATTCCATCAGCATTTCAAGACACTCAAAGTGTGAACATTTGTTGGAAATTCCACCAGCATGAAATTTAAATACACATGGCCACTGAAATACAAGCTTTGCTTTCTTTAGACATAGACTACTTACTGACCACTGCATAAAAAAGGGGGCTGGGGGATAACGGAGCACATTTTCAGACAATCTGGCCAGGAGATGTCTTTGTTAATGGACATTAACCTAGGCTGTTCACACAGGTTACTGAGGAATAGCTGTGGAAGGTCGACATGAGAAATGTCACAGATAGTTGTGTAAAGAATGAAAAAGAAGTGCTACACAGATGTGCAACTAGCTAGTCAAGGTGTGAAGTAGATGTGGATGTCAGATACTTGGCTTGGAAAATGACTGACAATGACACACACACACACACACACACACACACAAAACCACTGACAACATTACAGAACTGTTGTGTACATGTAGGCGGGGGGTGGGGGGGGGGGGGGCAACACTTGCTTACATTCTGAGTTTCTACTTTCTTTTCAAAATCTGTGGAAAATCTGCAGAGGTATTGGAATTCTGTTCACGCAGATTCCATCTGGGCCTGGTAATACCATCTGATAACCTTTAATATTTAATTATTGCCCAGCCTTATACATAACATTAAAATGACACCAACTGTGTCAAAGCTCGGACACATGCCGCAGTGTGACATGTGTTCACAGTTCAGCAGTAATGAAGCCCGGCTGGGGAGGAACATTAGAGAAAACACTGCATTTCAGACTGGCAGACACAATTGTAAGACTAACTGGCTAAGCTCCCAGCCATTTAAGCTAACCATATGCATGAACCTGTCTGAGAGTATTCTGGTGGAGTCTTTTAAGTCAGGTTACATTTATTGATCAGATTTTCCTGATTTATTGGACTAAGCCTGGTGGAACTGGTTATCTGCCATTATGAAATGCTCCTCTGGACGGAGCAGGCCCAGTAACTTGGGCAGCCAATCACTAACAGATGTTTACAAAGGCAGGACCCACTGCTGTGCTGTGTGTTGATCTCTCTTATGCTCTCTGTGCAAATATGTGTTGTCTAGACTTCTGATGGGAATTCTGTCATTACTGCACAGCGGGCCAGAAAACAAACAAGGCAGTCTGTCTGACTAGCATCAATCAATACACAAGTTCTGGTTATAATGTCAAAATGATACATCACTTTGAGGAAACAAGTTATTGCTAAAAATGTAATTTAATAAAAGCCTATATTTTCAAATGCCATATCTAATTATGAGCAGTTGTACAAAAAAACAACTCAAAGTTTTCAAAATTATGACGCAGGATTTCATGGGATGAGATCTCACTAGATAATATAGGCATGATTCGAGTCAGTACTTATATTAAGAGACACAGCAAAACAAATGTTATACTGTAAGTCTCTAATCTTTCACCATCTTGTTTACATGTAAAGCTGGGTGATATCTTCTGGTCAAAAATGTTGCCATTGCAGTGTTATGACAGCATCAATTAGCAAATGCTGTGGCATATCTGCTAATCTGACTCACCTGCTGCCAAGAAAAGCTCTACCTCGACAGCAAATCCCAAAGTGAGTTTTGCATGTTCATTTTGGCCTGATTATATTGCAATCTGGAAATCGGGTTACAGATGTTATAAACAAATGAATGAGTCACAGGCCTCTCCAATGACACTGAGAAAAACAAGCCACAAAACTGACTTACAAAAGGACGGAAATAACACGATGGAGATTGTCAGTGGTGCTACAATGCAACAGTTATCCTGTTCAATCCAGCACTGCGGGTCAGACTGCTGCCATAACAAAGGAATTCTTTAAAGAAATTAGTCCTTTGACAAACACTAGATAAAATTACTAGCACCTGGGACCGGGATGGATCTAGCAAATTTTGGGTGGGGTGGCCAGTTTGGGGCATAGACTCAGAGAGGGGTGGCACATTTGAAAAACATAAAAGGTAAACTAAACACTGTTCTATGAGATAATAAATCATACATAATTAAGAATCCAACTGTTTTTTTGTGTACAAATGAGACACACACCATGCTTTTTAAAAATCTAACTTTGGCTGTGCTCCCTATTTGCTCCCGGCCGGGGACATTGCTGCTGCACAGGCCCTTGGCCACCCCATGTCTAGAAAACAGGTTATGCTTAATAACAATGCACGCCTCTGACAGTGAGATAATGTCTATGGTGGCTTCAAAACAACATGTGATCTCTGCCTAAGGACAACGACAAATTACTTAGGCATGCATATCGCCAGTCAGCGTGACATGAAAAAGCGTTAGAAAGATGTGGCTTTACATCTCTGCAGTGTACAGCGATGCCTCAGCAATGCAGCCTAACAAGGTCCAGCACTCTACAGTGAGGTGTTTAATGGTGATTTAACCTGACCATTTCAAACAGATGGCTTTTCAGAGACACTCAGTGCAACAGTTGCTTCATCCTGACTTTAACAACAGAGGACTACTGTTCAAACATGTAGTGTGTACTACTCTGGTGCAATACACTGAAGAGAGACACTGAGTACTCAAGCATTCCTCTCTACACGCCCACACAAGCCTTCATATACAGTATGTGTCACAACTACAACGGTACAGATAGTACAGGTGCATACTGTACCTCAGATACAATATAACTACTATCAAGAGCTAAAGCACCATCTCAGTTCCAGGAGCAGCCAGGTAAATAGTGTCTTTCGCACCTGCCCTGTCATAAAATATGCCAGAGAAAAAGTAGGTTTGTTGCTTACCTGTATTACAGAATCCTGAGGGGGCGTTTTCCCATTTCAGACGGTCAGAGCTCTGAACAGTTCTGTTGAGGAAAATTAAAAAGCATCAGCAGACAACAACTGTACTCTCCTTCTCTACAAACCCTTCCTTAAATGCCCCATTGCTCTTCTGTTTATGATACAGAGCAGCAGTGCTCGTATTAGTGTAACCAGGGAGTGTATTTAAAAACAAAGTAACAGAGTATAAAAAGGAATAATGAGAACTGATGATAGGGGGTAGACAACTGCACGCTGCAGGAGGGCTCCCCACAGATGTCAGCAGACAGCTGTCACTGTCCAAAATAGACAGAAATGCTAAGCTATTGTTAGCTCGTGTGGTAATACGTTCATGGACCTAAATAGTAAATATCTAAGTTATAATGGGGCTACTGTGTAAAGTCGCATACAAACTACACGATGAACGTGAAACGTGACCAATAACATACTTATTGCTAGGGCCGAATACATCAAGCCTAAAACCTTCTCGGGTTCCATGCTGACTGCAGCCAGACAGCCCAAGTCAGCTAGCTGCCGTTAGCATGCTATAACAGCCAGTCATTACCGCTAACCGCTAGCTAGCTGTTCAACGCAGTTCCTGTTGTCATGCTGCGGCTTTCCCTCTTTACAAAACAAACTAATGCTCCGATACTATTTGCTTTGTATATGTACGCTTACTTATCATGGTCGCCACTTGTGTGTCGTGTCTGTAACAACAAAAAGCTTTAGCATCACACCGCCACTTCCGAATCACAAAAGAAACTTTAACCGGAAAACCCTCCTCTGCGTGGGACGCAAAGACCCACTTCCTTCCCAACACCTTTCCCACTCGTTTACTACTACTGTTGTGCACTAGGACATAGCACAGCGGAGTAATGTCTGCAAATGTCAGACAGAGTAGTGGCTTCAAAATAATATGTATAGTATTTAATTTCAATTTTAAGAACCGGAGAAAGTAAATTATAGATAGAGGTATTCAGTAAGCTACTTAAACCTGGAGATCCACCGCCCTGTACAGTCTCTGTCTCCATCTAGTGTCAAACTACGTGTACTGCAGGTGGAAGGCAAGAGCTACAGGTAAATCACAGGGGGGCAAACATGCTGTACCCAATAATTTTTTTCAAAATCAAAGGAATTATTGTCCTCAGTAAACTATGGAAATGCATAGAAGAAAGAGTACATTTAAAATTTGTCTTGTATGGATATAGCCTCTTCTTCTTCTTCTCCTTTTGGCTGTTCCCGTTAGGGGTCACCACAGAAAATCATCTGTTTCCACCTAACTCTATCCTCGGCATCCTCTACTCTCACACCAATTAACTTCATGTCCTCTTTTAGCACATCCATATATCTCCTCTTTGGCCTTCCTCTTGACCTCTTGCCTGGCAGCTCCATCTCCAACATCCTTCTACCAATATAACCACTATCCCTCCTCTGCACATGTCCAAACCATCTCAATCTGGCCTCTCTGACCTTGTCCCCAAAACAGCCGACCTGAGCTGTCCCTCTGATGTGCTCATTCCTAATCCTGTCCATCCTGGTCACTCCTAAAGAGAACCTCAACATCCTCATCTCTGCTACCTCCATCTCTGCCTCTTGTCTTTTCCTCACTGCTACAGTCTCTAACCCATACAGCATAGCTGGTCTCACTACTGTCTTGTACACCTTTCCTTGGATTCTTGCTGACACTCTTCTGTCACACAACACTCCTGACACCTTTCTCCACCCACTCCAACCCGCCTGCACTCGCCTCTTCACCTCTTTCCCACACTCCCCATCATACTGGACTGTTGACCCCAAATACTTAAACTCCTGCACCTTCTTGACCTCAGCCCCCTGTAACCTCACCGTTCCACTTCCCTCCCTCTCGTTCATACACATGTATTCCGTCTTACCACGACTGACTTTCATTCCTCTTCTTTCCAGAGCAGACCTCCACCTGCTCT
>NW_018128116.1:604996-617971 GCF_001952655.1 Monopterus albus
AACACACGGTATATTTACCTTCCTTCTCTCCATCATGTCCGCCAGCTCTCTACCTTTCCTTGTCATTGTGCCAACGTTAAGAGTCCCTATTCTCAGACCTATACTCCTGCCTTTCCTCTTCTCTCTCTGTCTGCAACTCCTTCTACCTCCTCTCCTTCTTCGACCAACAGTAGTCCAATTTCTGCCAACACCCTGTAGGTCAACAGCACTGGTGGCGGTCGTTGTTAACCCGGGCCTCGACCGATCCAGTATGGAATTCACACTGATGATTCGCATGTTTTTACGCCGGATGCCCTTCCTGATGCAACCCTTTCTATTTATCCGGGCTTGGGACCGGCACAGAAGTCACTGGCTTGCAACCCCTGTGGCTAGATTTGTATGGATATAGCCTACAATTATAATTTTTTCCATAGCTTTTTTGTAAAATATAAAATATTTCATGTCAATGGCATACAATTTCCTAATACTGTCCTTGGATACTTCCTGCAAAACAAAGCTGAATTTTTAGTTTATTTGTGCTGAATTTGTTGATGTTAAAAGCCATTTTCTCTCATCAAACCAAACCAATTAACACATAAGGAAAAAATACACAAAAATTTGTCATTTTTTACAGGCTGGTAACATGCTTCCCTAATATACTTCAAGAACTGAACTTATAAAGAACAACATTATGGACGTAGGACTCTATATTCAGCTACAATTAGCTACATAGCTCTGACATTTGTCCACCGGCTTAAATCAGGACATTTGCTCACTTCAGATGAAATAGCACTAAAAATGAGTGATAAGTTTGCTAAATAAAAGGAAACAGAAAGGACTGAGATTTCTGCACAGCTTCAGAAGTGAAGAAGAGACTGGTGAAGAACAACCTGCAACAGCTGTAGGGTTTTGGACGGTGTGAGTCCATCTCATTCATTCATTCAAACAAAACACAAAATAAGGATAATAAAAATAAAGAAAAATAAAAATAAAGTTGCAATAAACTGAGCAGTGATAAATTACTCTTTGTTTTCTGTTGACACACTGTCTCATACAGGGCAGGTGCATGTTGATTTTAATAAAGTGGCTTTGTCATTTTTTAGGACAATTTTAGATTAATTGACACACTACGTAGTGCTCCTGCAACAGGATGTGAATAATAAGAATTGCGCTGGGGGAGGGGACGACGACGACGACATTGCTCATACACACCTCATGAAACTACGTGACTATTAGGTGAAGGTATCTTTCACTAACCACCAACTCGTTTTAATTCTCCTAAGCTTAACATTACTTTATTCATGCTACAGGCTATCAGGTCACAAGATTCATCAGCTCTGTCCATGTCTACTACAACCCACTGTCTACGGCAAGCGAAGAGGGTCTGTTATGTTTAAAGCCTTCACTGTCAATACTTGGACTGAGCAACGATAATGTCGGAGCCGGAGTCCCTGAGGTGCCCCAGTGCCAGAAACCGAGGAGGCGTCCAGAGGGTTGAAGGGAAACTACGAGCCAGTGTAGAAAAGGGGGATTACTATGAAGCACATCAGATGTACAGGACTTTATTTTTTAGGTAAGATTTTGTTTCATGTTCGTGTATTTGTCATTTTGCTCTGGGGCCTGCCTGTTCCAGATCATTCTGATGTCAACCTTGCTTCTATACCTGCCTATCTGTGATTGGAGGAATTTCACCACGGACCCACCCACACATGCCGGTCCCTTTGCTTGTTTGGACAGCTGCGCTGTCAATCGTACAGTCACAAAATTCGATTGCTAACTACGGCTAGTTATCTAGCTAGTTTAGCAGTACAACCAGCAGCTAATGATAACCGTGTTGGTCTTTTTAAAGCAAGGCAGCCAGACAGTATGTGTTATTATATTACTGGTAAAGATACCTCTCGTTTAAGCTAACTGGTTTGTTCATCGCTTTAGTTTTCTAAACACGTTGATGCTGCCTTGCTGTGTTAGCATTTAGCCACTTAGCCTCATGCCGCCCCGCCGTGTATGTGATGTTTAGACGTATTTTGTCAACCGTTACTACAATTATTTTATCTCGAGTATGATCTTGATTCACAGCTGGTAACAAGACTATTGGACACATTTGTAGAATCCTGTCACAAGTAGTATTATTTTCTAGTGTCTGATGGCATACATGTACAAAAAATATCTTCTCCAATAACTTATAACACTGGAACACTAAAGGATCCTGGATACTGTTTGTGGTAATAAACCAGATTAACCTAGTTGTGCTGCCAGCCTGGCTGACTGTCCACCTCCTGCAGTTTACTAACAGTGATTTGTTTTGAGCCAAATCCAATTAAGGCAAAACCTTTTCCACAGAGTGAGTTTATCCTCTCCTTCTTCTATTTGTTGTAGTCATAAAAAAGAGCAAGCTAAGGTAATATTTATTCCTAAAATCTTGTTATAGCAACATGAGAAGTCTAGGAAATACTGTCTGACCTGTGGTCTGCAGGAAATTATATTAACATTTTTACCTTGTCTGTATCTCAAGTAAATCCAGTATGCATGTGTCTTATCTTGCAGCCTTGTGCAGGGGTCTTGACTGCTGCACACAAGCTGGTATCTGTCTTGATAAGCAGATGGTATCATCACATATACAAGACTGACACTCCTGTCTTCCATCAGGTACATGTCACAGGCAAAACATGCTGAGGCGAGGGAACTGATGTACAATGGTGCTCTACTCTTCTTCAGCTATAACCAGGTACATGCTACACTAGGTTTCTGCCAAGGACTCTAATGTCACCTTAAACTAGACTCTGTTTATTGTCCCATTTTGTGTCATTTTAATGTCAACTGTTGTCTTTCACAAGTGAAACCACATGTAGGAATGGAAGTGTAACTTTTGTATTGGATTAACTGTTGTTCAGCAGTACAGAAGTCTGATGGTAACAGGTTGCTACTGATCAAACAACACATAAACTAGTACCAGTCTGTCAGTTAGGTGATGAATTCATGGTAGATTGATTAGACCTCTTTTCTTAGACCCCAAAACACATTTTGTGATAACATAGTTAAGGAAATACATTTGGGTATGTTTTCCTTTGCAGCAAAACAGCGCAGCAGATCTCTCCATGCTTGTGTTAGAGGTGTTGGAGAAATCTGACACAAAAGTTGAAGATGAAATATTAGGTGAGTAGCAACCTTGAACCTTTAAATGATTTCAGTTCATCTATAAGCTGCCCATAGAACACTAACTTTTTATAATGTTTAACAATGGATAGTTGCAGGATATAATGTCATTTTATTTTGAGAAAGTCCTGTTCTATTTTGACAGCTGCCGGCATCCCAGTAGTGGAGACCAGTGCTGTAGTACTCTAATCCAGGATTCGGACTTGAGTCCAGATTTTCAGGACTCGTGACTCCACTTGGACTTGAGCACTGATAACTCGGACTCGAGCATTGACTGCATTCAGACTTGGAAGTTGGAGAGGAGAACATGGGCTTTTCTTTGTAATAGGCCATAATAAATTGGCATAAGATATTGATATTAAAACCTGCACCATGCTGTATCGGTCACACTTCCATTGAAGTGTACATGCTGCCTTTGTCCTGACTTTGAGAAAAGCCCACTTTTCTCGAGGACAGTACAGTACAGTAGAACATTTCAAATTAGAACATTCTCTGATGATGTTAGGATTGTATGTTTGCAGAAAGCCTGGCTAAGCTGTTCAGCCTGATGGACCAGAACTCACCGGAGAGAGTAGCGTTTGTGTCCAGAGCCTTGAAATGGTCCACAGGAGGTTCCGGCAAGTTGGGCCACCCCAAACTACACCAGCTGCTAGCTGTCACCTTGTGGAAAGGTAATTGTTTAGTTTATGCAGTGTAGAAGATGATACACAAAATATAATATCACAAAGATATGATTCTGGTTCATGATTAAAGGTGTATTAAGATTTTACCTTTTCTGCTACAACACCTCTGCTACACCCTGCAATGTCCTTTGTCTCAGCATCTGGCTGGTGTGCGTTGCCCTTAATGATGTTCTTAATGTACTAGCTACTCTAAACCCTGTGTGAAAGTTAATACCTTATCAGTCAAAATGGACATTTTTGTGTTTCCAGAGCAAAACTACAGTGAATCTCGTTACCACTTCCTGCATTCATCTGACGGGGAGGGCTGCGCACAGATGCTGGTGGAGTATTCGGCATCACGAGGCTTCCGCAGTGAGGTCGACATGTTTGTGGCGCAAGCTGTCCTACAGTACGTAAACTGTCATTTCCACATTTTCAAAGCACCACTATTCGTTTTTATATTGTTAGTGTCGAAGTTGTCAATCAGTAATCATATATTTATTAAAAAGAACTTGTGGAAATGAGCACTACAATATAATACTCTGTAAATATATTCTGAACTTGAGATTTCAGGTGTAGATTTAGTATCTGTGTGTGCAGGAAGGTCCTGCTGGTGCATCCTTTTCCAGCATGTCAGCCTGCAGTCGTATCCATTTTGTGTCGGTCAGCAGTTTCTTTAAAATGTCTTCAGTCTCTTTCTTTCTGGTCTCCCATCGTCCCTCTTCTTTCCTTCATCCTCCATATCCCACTTTCTGCCATGTTTTCTTTCCCATCTCCTCCCTTTGTTTTTGTCTGTCCCTTTTTTTATTTCTGTACTTTTCCATCTCTCTACTCACAACCCCTCCAGGTTCCTCTGCTTAAAGAACAAAAACAGTGCTTCTGTGGTGTTCAGCACATACACAGAGAAACATCCGTCCATAGAGAAGGGCCCTCCCTTCGTCCAGCCTCTACTAAACTTTATCTGGTTTCTGCTGCTGGCAGTGGACGGGTGAGGAGAAATGTTGTATGTAAAATCAACAAATTGTTCGTGCTTGAATAGATCGAAGATGATAATGTGCAGTATTAAATTTTTCTTCTGTTTGTTTGTTCAGGGGTAAATTAACAGTTTTCACAGTGTTATGTGAGCAATATCAACCTTCCCTGAAGAGGGACCCCATGTATATTGAGGTGAGTCTTATGAAACTGCTCTGTGCACAGACATTTCTTCACCATTTCACCATGTAATCATGTGTTAATCATGTCTTGCATGACCTTCAGTAATAGTACTCCAGCTGTAGTACTATTACTGAATTACTATTACTAATTACTATTACACTTATGTTTGCATACTTAAGACTATGAAACTATTTTGGAATTTAATAGTATTTCAAACATGACCTATTTAAAATGTTCTATTTTCTAAAATGCACGCCCTATTTAAGATATTTTCTTTATGATATGGTGGAATAGTTCAGCCCATGAGATCGCCTGTAATTTTGAAACTGGTCTTATTCACTTCTTGTTTTGTCTTCCTCTTCCCGTGGACGTCTTCTGGCTCCTCAGTATCTCGACAGAATAGGACAGCTTTTCTTTGGTGTTCCACCCAAACAATCGCCATCATATGGTGGACTGCTAGGTGAGTGGACCAAGTCTTTGCTCACTGAGCAGATATAAGTCACTGATAACCTGTATTTCTTCCACTGAGCTCTGTACATTTTGTATTAGGATTTTCTTTTTTTTTTTAACATGTGCTGCCGTGTTGTGGCGTTTCTCTAGAACAGATTTAGCAGCACATGATACAGAGACAACAATCTCCTTCCACCCTCTGTCTCTTCTCCTTTTATATACTTGGCACTCCTTTCTGTGAAAGCTCGCACTCTTCCTTCTTCTCAAAGCAATCTTCAGATGTAGCTACTGTCTATCCTTATTTTTCTTCATGTAATCGGCTTGATTCATAGTTCACGCCATTCTAAGTACTTCCTCAAAGGAAAGGAGGCATGATGAAAGTGATAACTTTGCACACTGTATAATATTTGACACACAGGTAGTGCCTCTCTGTTTAGCTTCACCATCCTTTGAGAAACAAACTGCTCCTGCCTTAGCAGCTTGAAACATTTGGTTGCTTCTACAGGAATGAGGCAGCTCATTGTTTTGGATGTGCACACACACACACACACACACACAATTCATCTACATAGAGTGAAACAACAGATTCATGTAATGTGTCAAATGGGTAAATCGTGACAGAGCGTAGATGGTGTGAATGTGATCCATCATTTTAATTGTGTTATGATATTAAATAAGAATTTAGTTGAATGCAGATTTTTCAACACAAGCGGTTGTCAGGAAGGCAGCCAGTGGAGAGGGGAGTTAGTAGTGTGTGTGTGTGTGTGTGTGTGTGTGTGTGTGTGTGTGTGTGGTGATGATCTTTAGGCCACGTCTGAACAGAAGGCATAGTGTTGGCAGCAGCAGCTCCAGAGCTCCATGTGCTTCTACACAGAAGGTGTTTGGGCACAGTACTGAGTCAAAGGTCATCTGCATTTTGGAAGCACTTAGAGCCCAGTAAACAATCACTGTGGTTATGCATGTAAAATGCCATTACATGGCCAATGTAGACTGGTTTGATTAAAGTACGAGCATATCTGTTCTGTCAGATGTGTGAGAAAGGCCTTCTGTGCAGACATGCCGCCAGAGCTGCTGGCTCCAGCCACACGTTTTCCTTACAGATATGAGTGGTATTGATCTTCTCATCTAACTTTGCAAGAAATTTAATAAACATATGTGCAGTTTATCTGTGTATGTACACACACACACACACACAGTTTTTGAAAAGCTGTCGTGTAAACCACTGCATCATTGTATGCACTTGATTTAAATTCATTTTTATGTGAGAGTGATGGTGATGCTGAACAGCCTGATGGGGTCAGGCGAGGAGGATGACGGGGCTGAAGAAGCCCAGGAGGACAGCAGCCCCATAGAGTTGGACTGAAGCTGCAACCCAGGATAAGGAGAGCAAACGAACCCAAAAAAGAAAGCCACCCGACCGCCCTTCATCCCATCGACAACAGGGATGGGCCGAAGTTGTGCTCTGTGTTTTCAGAGGTGCACTGTTTTCAAGAAACCCCATTTCACCCATCGAGTCTAAAATCAGAGCCAAAACGTCCCTGTCAGCATTGTCTGGACTGACTGCGCCAAACTGCAAAACTCTTCACAGATTGAATTCTATTATTTTATTTTCATCATTGTTTATGATGTTTAAGTGACAGGTAACTAAACTGTCTGCTCCCAGGAGACGGGAATGTCTCCCAGGGGAGAGGAGCACATGACAGCCTTTTTGTAATGATGTTGATGACATCATTATAATAGGGTTTAGCCAACTCACTACAGTTATCCAGCTGTGTTGTCACACAGCTACACAATCACAACACTTGTGTTGCTGCTGTTTGCATTTTTCAACAGCTTGTTTGAAAATGACTTCTAAGTTAAATTGTACTTGTAGCTAAGGTCATCTTTCCATTTTTTTATCTCTAGTTTGTCCATTAGCTTTATGGACAAAAGACATCAGAACTCTGCAGAAGTTATCTGAAGTCATCTTGCACCTTGAACATCAACCAAACACACCTTTCCTGCTCGGTGTCTCCTCTATGGATCAAAGTGGTGGCTGACAGTTTTCTATTCAAACGCGTTATTGCAAACATTCAGCTGTCTATATCCACATAGCTCAAGTGTAGAGGTCCCACTTTTTGCCGTGCACTTGCTGAATGAGAGGATCAAAATGAGACACTGTGAAAAGCCGTCTGTTGGAACAAGTCCTGCTTTGCATGTTACAAAATGTTACTTGCTTAGTCTATTGTCCCCTTTTCTGTTCTCCTTTTTATTACTGTTCAACAGTTCCCGTCAGAGGTGGATCTGTAGTTTCTCATCAGTTCAGCCTGTGCACAATAAAAAGTGTGATTCATAGCTGCTGCTTATCACTGTTTTTCACACACACAGTTTGTTTCTATTGACAGCTTTTCTTTGCTCACATCATTCAGTAATTAGCTTTTTCCCTTAGTCCTGGTCTTGTCAGCTTGCTGTTTTTAAGTTGTTTTTTTGTTTTATTTTAAGGCCCTAACTGTGCTCCAGGTAATCGTGAGGGGGTCAAGTCCCCCCTGTGAAGTCCAAATTTGTTTTAAATACTAGAAACTAGAATTGTCCAGAGGTCTTCCAATTTAGAGTAATGTTTATTTACTTACAATGTTATCTGTGTGGGATATGGAAGTCCAGAATGGCCACTATTACATAGACTAAGAAATAAAGTCCTAAGAATAGTGAAGTATATGAATTGATAAATTATAAGATAATTCAGTATGCTATTTTAGACTCAACACACTTTTAGAAAGTGTTATTTCTCTATATGTATGAAAAAGTGAGCAAAAAGAAATCCAAGTAAAATTGATAGTGCTGAAATACCATTTCATGAGGATGGCAGCATATTGCTTATTTTGTTAATACTGGCCATTTTGGAGTTCTATACGGGACTGACTGGCTCAATGTCTTAGTGCTACACAAGAACCGATAAAATAGTGTTGGTGTACATGCTTTGCTGTGATTGCATCTGTCTGTTGGTGTGGATGCAACAATGAGACCAGTGGTGTGGCACCCGAAGAATTAACGGCAAATAAAAACACCAAAATTCCAGTGCAACAAAAACCTGCAAACTATTTCTGAATGACTCAACTTTAGCAGAATTGTCCTTACATGTTTAAGTTTGGAATCAGGATTCTCTCCGGTGACCAACATTTCTCCCAGGCATCTCTGTCACACCACTGAGGTCTGTCATCTAAAGGGAAATTCAGGCAGAACTGACTTTTAAGGATCTTCCACAGCAGTACCAGTGTTTCTGCTTGGATGCTTTTCAGCAGTGTTGTGCACGTGAAGCCAGACCCCTATTGACACGCATCAGTGGAGGAATAGCTTAAAACCTTAGAATCATTATAGATAGGGTTATTCATTTACACATCAGCATCCAAAACAAAAAAATGTCCTCATTAACTTAAAACGACTAGTTTGCATCACTTACTTGCCGTAGATCATTATAGATAGGGTTATTCATGCATTTACACATCAGCATCCAAAAGAAACATGTCCTCATTAACTTAAAATGACTAGTTTGCATCACTTACTTGCCGTACTGACCTCAGCTCCTCCACTGCCTCTGCCATCTGAAAATTCTAATACAATTTGATGTTCAAGAGGACAAAGTTGCACCAGTTTAGTCTTAAGTATGTATTGGCACACCATATGATTAGGATATGAATAAACTGGATTACTTCTGTACTTTTGTGCAGGCAAAGTTGAAATCTTTTAGACATTGCATTAATAGGCCTCAGCACATCACTACCATCCAAATGACTCCAAAGTGGTGACTCATTTCATTTGCACATTAAACTGTGATAAGAAATAATGGACGGGCATTTGTTTTGCAAAATGATGTACAAATGAATGAGACCACCAGGAGTCGATTTGGGCACTAATGACATTGTAGATCTGTGCTTAGAATTTTAAAATGCAATTTCTCAAAAGTGGTTTCAGCACAAGTTTTTATTTTGTGTATGTAAATGAACTGAAATAGTTTTTATGTCCAGATCCTGTGTTTTGGCTGTATTCCCCTGCAGACATCAGTCATTTAGTTCACTGCTGTAGGCCTGCTAGCTGTTTAACTAACTGCCCATGCCGACAAGTACTGCTTAGTGCGCAGGTAGTGCAGCAGTGTACGGAATAGTCTGTTCAACAGTGTTAATGTGCAGCCTCTCAGCATTAACTAGTAACCATTTATCCTGACTGCTAACAATCACTTTGCCATAGATGTTGAAAAGTTAGCTCAGTGACACGCACAGGTTGGATCACTAACAGTGATGTCGCCACATGTGTACGGAAAAGCCTCCTGTGTTTCGTACAAGCCCCAGTCAGCTATTTATTTATTTTTTTCACTAACCTGAAAGTCAGCTTTGTCAGGATTAATTATCTGGCAGTGTAAAGGTGTGCAACCAAAAGCCTGCTGTGTGTTTGTCAGTGAATGTTGTCACAGCTGTTTGATTTTGTTCTTGAGCATTCAGGGTTTTTGGGGGAACTAAAGGGGAGTGTTTGCCTTTTTAATGATTCACTAAGTAAATAATTACAACAGAGTTTGGGAATGTCTTGAAACAAATGTTTTCCTGTCCATTTTTTAATGCGTTATGTAGTGTAATAACAAGCAGGCACATGGGGAAATAGTAGATAACCAAAATTACATTTTGAGATACTGTAGATATTAATACTGCTATGAGACAAGCTGTTAAAAATATATTACACACAGGCTCAGAATTTAAATACAAAGCAGAATGAATGCATGAAGATGACCTGTTACAACACATTAAACCAATAATATGTAAATTGTATGCATGTTTTATGTTCCAATGATTACTTTTTTAAGGTGCAGGGTAACACTGTAGGAATGAGGAGCCCAAAAACTTGTAGACATGACACTGTACTGTAGCTATATCAGTTTTCTGTTTTATATACCAGAACCTGGCATCCCTCACCCTTGGCTGTGCTTCAAAACTAGGAAATCTTCAGAGGAATGTGATTTTTCTTTGAAAACTTTCAGTCATTTGTAGGTTCGTTTAAGGGTTTTGTAGCCTAGATTATTTAATGTACCCAAGCGTTTTGCCACTGAACAAGACTAAAGAATTTTATTTAAGGCTTTACCATCCTATGACTGTTTAAATAATTGCCATTTTAGCTTTAAGAATTGCAAAACCAAGGAATTTTGGCACAAGATCAACTTTTTGCAACTTCAGTCTCCAAGTATATTTTTCCCCCATACAGTTTTTCTTTATCTTTGTGCATCTTAGACAAAACTGATCTGTGGCGCACAACTGTTTTTACAAAGCTCATTGAGGCTGGTGTTCAGGTGCGGGACTGCAGCGCAAGCCTCTGGACAGTGTCTGACAGGTGTGTCATGTCGGGCTGCTGAGCCTGATGTTTGATGTACTCCAGAGTCCGAACCTGGATGAGAGAGAAAGAGAAGGTAAGGCTGTGTTCACACAGAGCATTTTATTCTGAGAACAACAAATAACAGGAAGATGAATGCAATCTGAACAAGCACAAAGATTTAAAACGTGTTTGTGAAATGCATTAAGTATGCCTAAGGTGTGAACTCACTGAGATACGAGTCTCACAGTGCCCCTGTTTGTGGCTGAGGTTCCACAGGTTGACGGCTAGCTGGCTCAGTTTGTTGTTCCTCAGGTCACCGTGAGCCAACAGTACACCGAACAGGGAGAAGGCTAGAGCGCTTTGACGCCGTGCGCTGTGCTGCAAAGGTGGCAAGAAAAATGGCACTAGCAAACTGAGTAACAGTGGATGTTGGCCTTTCCCATCTGTACATTAATGCACCATACAGTGATAGCACTGGGTGAAGGGACCATCATCTAATGGGGGAGATGCCAAATCTTGCTAACATACAACTGCAGGCAATGTCCTGCAGAGGGGGCAGAAATCAGTTTCTGTTGAAGATGCATCATGGGAGGAACAAAAATAGTGCTGCTTTCCTGTCTGTCCTCACCTCATCCCGGCCGAGTGCCTTCAGGTGGTCCAGGATCTGTCCGATCAGAGTCTCACACAGCTTGTTGAGCTCTGATAAAAACTTGGGATCTCCTCCGTAAAGTGTCTCGTTGGAATCCACTGAGGCCAGGGAAGACAGGGGGAAAGGTATGTTTAGGTAGAAAAATGCTTTTGACACAGTGATCACATATAATAAAGTCCCTCTATAAACCACTACAATTTAGAAAATGATAAAAAGTACAGTATCCAGCTACAAAGCTGAGCAGTAGCAGTATGTAGCACTTAAACCATGATTATCTAAACGTATACAGGAATTAATCTGAGTGTAATGCAAAAGGACAATTAGACAGTTGTCTGAAATTCTGAAAAATCCTGGACTGTGTGCTCCAAAATAATTTGCTCAAAGGAAAATATAATTCATTTTTTCATCAGTGTATTCTTGATAGTCTGACTAGTCTGGGTGTGCATGTACCTTTGGGGATACAGTAAAGGTAGGTTTCCTGGCTCATGGCAGCCAGCAGGGGCAGAGCACTGACATAGACCCGCACCTTGGCGTCGCTGTTGTCCTCCCAGGTGTAATCCTGGACCATGTTGAGGAGACCGCGGACTAAGTAAAGCACACCGTGCTCTGGATGATCCTGAAAACACACACAGATTTGTACAAGTACAAGGAGATTATGGGTCTGGTCTCCTCAAAACTCACACCTGTTGCCTGAGCTAACAAAACAGAGGATTTTTGCTCATTTGTCTGTACTAGAGAGGCTGATGGGGTGTGTTACCGGGACAACCAGCAGTGTGGCCAGGAAGTTACTGATGAAGTCCAGCAGGAAGCTCTCAGAAGAGCGAATTTTCCCCTCCACGCTGATGGAACGAGGAACCTCTGCAAGAATACTGACCGCTGCCTTTAGGAAGGCATCCGCTGTAGAAGAGGAAAAGAGGAAGAAAAGGAAGACCCAGGTTTTGAACACTAAATCCTGACCCTGTGCTATGTCCTTACTTCCAGTTTACAATCTGAAACCAAACAGCTGCTCACCTTGGGAGAGACACTGGTTGGCCAATGCAACCTGTCCAGACAGCAGATAGAGGCTGAGACGACTGAAGATGTTGCTGAGAGACGGGATGGTGATATAACTGTAGGCAGCACACGCCTGGCAGAGAGACGCACAAAAAACATGGAATTTGGTGTCAAATGTGTTCTAACTGCAATACATCCAGCTTTCAGTAGTCAGACTAATATCTGCTCCTGTAGGTATGTACAGTGTCCTACAGTGATCAGATGTCGGCCGCTGCTGTGTGCACCGACTCACCCTGACGAATGCGGCCGTTTTTCGGGAGTGACTCCCTCTCATCACCCTCCTGGTCTCCATTGCCAGCTGGTTTACAGTCTTGAAAAGACAAGACAAGGTGAGCATGAAGATGAAGTGGGTGCAAGAATATCACACTCTGATTAAATGCACACATACACAGATTTATACTAACATGAATGAGCTGCACCAGGACTGGCTCCAGGTTACAGAAGGTGGCTCTGGCCTCCACACAGAAACTCAACTGCTGCTCAAAGTCACGACCAAAAGAAACCTGAACAATGTTATGTAGAAACAAAACAAAGTGTAAAAAA
>NW_018128116.1:617990-622018 GCF_001952655.1 Monopterus albus
ATTCATGACATTTTGTCATTTTGGCTAGTTTCAGGCTTCAAACTAAGCTAACTAGTGCAAAGAAAAAAAAGACAAACTCTTGTTAACTGTTAGAGCTGAAAAGAAAAGTAAAACGATAGAAATAAACAGGAAAATGGGAGCTGTAGTGTCTTTAGCACATACACTGTCCTGCTGTCACAAATTCTCACAAGAGAACTAAATGAGTCTTGATCCACAGCTAATAAAAGTCCCCAGCAAATGCACAGTTTCTGAGGTGCCTCACCATGCGTATGAAGCCGATGATCAGGAGAGCCAAAGATCTTCTCTCATCCTCCAGAGTGAGAGCGCTGCAAAACAGAGAGCAGAGGGGTTACTGTGTGTAGACTGAGCAGGCCCGTATTAAAAAGAAACCAAAACATGACTACAAATAAATCTCCCAAACCCCTAAAAGAGAACAGCTATGAAAGTAATTACAGATATAACACACACACACACACACACAAATAAAAAAATCTGTCACAGAGTCGTGCATGGCCTTGCAGATGTGCAGCATGGCGTTGAGTATAACCGGGTCTCTGGTGAGCTCCACCTGGTGTCTGCCAGAGACAAACATACAGACTTTTAAACTTCTAATGAAATATTTCTAAGAAGGCATCACTTTTTTGTCCCAAAGAAAATAAATGTTATGATGTCACCAAACTTTCAGGGGGCTCTTACTTGATGAAGACCTCCATGATGGCTCTGCAGACCTCCACCCTCACACTGTCCTTTTGGAACATGTCTAGAAATGGCAGGAAACGCTCCTGTGTGCATGATGATGACAAGTCACTAGTCATTTTCAGACTGTCCGAGGTTTCATTTTATGCATTCGGAACTGGAAAACACTCACCGTGGAGAAGAGGATGGAGAAGTCATGGAAGTAGGTGAGGATCTTCCTGATCACTGACTGCAGCTACATGCAGAACAAAACACAAACACAGTCAGCGGTAACGAACAAGCTAGAATAAAGTCAAGGAAGGTTTCATTTTAAAGGCAGCAGTGTAAATCATGCTGTTGGCCCATGAGCTTCTAACCTGAGGATAGGCATCCTCAAAAGCTCGGTCGGGGGTCATGTGTTTGATGATGTCAGCCAGAATGGTATTGACCTCGCGTTTCTTAGCAAAAGTATGAGAAAGAGTTGTGAATAAAGCAGGAGAAGAACAGTTCTTGTCTTCTAAATGACAAAGTGATTTGACTAATCCTCTCTCCTGCGTCTTACTCACTGTAAAGTGTCGGCAGGTGAACTCCACCCAGATCTCAGCACAGTTGATGTAATCCTAAAGACCACAATCAAATTGTGAGTGATAATCTGGAACATTTAGACTGAAACAGCAGTGTCTGTAAAGCTAGCGTCAATCTCAGAGTACCTGAGGACTGCGGACTTTGGTGATGACCTTCCAGGCTTCATTCAGGATCGTCAGCCTCTCTGATTCTGGAGGGTCAGCACAAGCCAGACTGCGACCCAGAGATCCGAACAGGAGGTGCTGAAGACAACGATCACATTTCCATTCATACATACATCACAGTAGAGGTCGATAGTAGAATAAACTTAAATTTCCTTTACTCCACCATCTGTCACCAGCCTTTTCCCCATCAATTTACATATATTCAGGGAAACAATAAACAATGTCACAGAAAAAAAAAAAATTCATTTACATGTACTGGATAACCATCTGTTAGCGCCCTCTGACCTTTGGGAAGCCAGCCTCATCACAGTCTTTGATCATCCCAATGAAGTCAGCGGCTCTGGCTGCAACAAACTCCGGCCTGAACGCCCTCATAACCGAATTCAGCAGCAAGGCACTGTGGGAAACAGGAACACGTTAAAGGACATTTCTTGTTTTGGACCACCACCATAAACCACTGAAACACTAAACAAAGCCTCTGTAAAAGTACATCTCTGAACCTGTAAACACTATTTGGATCTATAAACTGAATTTTCATCATGCAGTCTCAAAGCTTTTTGCTCATGAACCCTTGTCACTGGTTGTTTATTCTTCTTGTTTTTTTTAATACTCTTAGGAGGTGGCATTAAAGAGATATTAAGAGATGGAGAAAAACTACTAGAGTAAGTATTAATCAGAAATACATTTCTACCAGAAACATTTTTTTGTCTGCTGTCCTTTCCTGTTAACCATCTTGTGACCCTTAGTTGTTTTTTTTTTAATCTGAAAATTTATTTTAAAGATTAGTGAAGATTTTATTTAATTGAACTAAGGCCAGGAAATAAAGACAGTAGCATTTCATCTTTCACCAACAGCATTATTGTGTCCTAAAAGCACTCACTTGTTTCCCAGTTTCTTGCATCTCTCCATCATCTCCATTAGCAGAGGCTGAAAGGGAAACACAAATCGCATGAAGAACAGACCGACTGTACCTAAAACTATAGACCATGGAAGTTTTTTTGTGATTACAATGTCTTTCAGTGTGAAAAATTCAAGGTAAATAATGTATGCGACTGTGAACCTCTGGAGCTCTGTAAGCGATGCACTGCAGGATCCAGCTGATGGCGGGCGAGTAGAGAGTCAGGTACTCGGGCACCTCCACCCTCTGCTGCACCAGCTGGCTCTGGACGCTCTCTCCGCTGATCTGCTGGAAGGTGCCGAGCAGGTCAAAAAAGTTGCGGTTCAGGCTGTCTTTCAGGTGGGGGGCCACCTCCATGCCCACCTACAGAGAGAAAGTAGTGTGAGCTTTTATGTCCTTTAATCTGTTTCTATGTGCACGTGCTGTAACTGGCCTATTAAAATGCCAGTGTATGACACAGTAACATGCTTGTTAGTGGGGATATCTGGGTGGAGGTAAAGACAAACTGACAGGAAAGCAAGGCCTTTGAAAGTCTGCAAAAAAGAGAAAAATTCAGGATGAATGAAAAGTTTTGAGCATGTGAACAAAGCATCAGCGGGCTCACTCTGCAGAGGTAAGCTCTGGCGTACGCAGCCACCAAAGGGTCTCCGATCCCCCTGATCATAGCTGTCAGCCGAGGGAGAGTCTCCTGAATGTCACTGTGGAGCCAGGATGGACAGAAGGAGACAAAAAGGACACAGTTTTCTGTCAAACTTAAATGGAGACCTAATGGAAAACTGGGGTTGCAAACATTTATTAAGGTAAATAAACAGTATGAGCTTACGATTTGTTCAGGAAGCGGTTACACTTGAGAATGGCTGCCTCTACATATCTGTTCATGGAGGTTAAAGACTTGAATTTATCGACCAGGTAAGAAGTGAATCTTCATGGTCAGGGTCAGAACAACCAAAGTTCAAGCCTTAGTTCAGGTTCAAGTTGAGTTTGAGTCCAGATTTGAACAGTGCAGCTGTGCTGATGCTAGTAAAGGATACAATCTTGGAAGGAGCTCTCTGATGGAGGCGATCTTGAAGAACCAGTTGAGGCAGGTCTCCTTGGCTGTGTCATTCACATCTTCTACAGTGAATGAGTCTGAGAAGAGAGATCACCAGGTGACACACAAACAATGAACAAATCAGTGCAGTGAGTCTCAAGAATACTACTGGCTGCAGATGATTGGTCCATACCTGGTAAAGGTCCTGAGTCTGAACACATGGTCCAGATTCTGTCATACACCAGCCGACCTAAAAACAAGCAAGACTATACTCAAAAAACTTGCAATTTTTTTTTTTTTTTTTTTTTACATGAATTGAGCTGAGGGAAATGAGGATTCTTCACACACCAAAAGTGTCAAGGATATCGGTGATGAGAACAAACTTGCTGGGGTAGAACTGGATCACAGAGGTGTCAGACAGAAGCTTGGAGCACTGAAACACAGATCAACACTCATGTCATTAAAGAGAACATCGGATAATGTAGACACAGATGAAGACAATATATAGTTGTTTTTTTTTACCCCATTCTTTTGAGTATGAGTGTTTTCAACCAGTAGGTTACCTGGATGACAATCTTCAGAGCTTTGACCTTCTGGTCAGAGGACCAGGCCTCCTTCAGGGACTGGTTCGGCTCCACAATGCGGTTGGCATAATCCTGCTGGGACAGGTTCAGCA
>NW_018128116.1:622046-632176 GCF_001952655.1 Monopterus albus
ATATGTAGGTCCAAAATATATCCTTGCTCTGGTTCACTCTGTTTACAGTAGCTAAAATTCAAATCTACAGTGCTCAGGGACTTTGCAGTTTATTTATGGACCAATGCAGTTGGATGAAGTATTTTTAATGTATATACTATATGTGTATGCACATAAACACAAATAACAGAACATCTGGTCACCAATTTAATTCAGGGAATCTTATAGCGTCAGGAGAGCAGGCGCTCCTCTAACCCCCATATTACCACACTTGACCCATTCTGATGTGCAGAAGCATGTATACAGACACATCTGTGTGGACAAAATCCTACCTCCTCCAGATCATCCAGCTCCTCCAGGCGAGTGCGAACTTTTTCTGAAACAGCTGAGGATCCTGGACCAGGAGCTTTTCCTACAGAGACCGCAAAATTGATTTGTTAGTCTCTGTACTGACTATCTAACACAGTACTGACTGATTGTTTTTGCCACTTGGGGCAGCACAGCAGGCTGCAAACACAACATTTAACATAAATCATCTTATAAATTTGATATGGCTAATGTGTTAAACAGTTCTCAACTTACAAATCTAGCAGGTACAGAGCACCATTAGCATTTATTTGGAGCTGTGCTTTATCAACATGATGAATGTAAGTCCAGTATTCACTCTCTTCTTAGCTCTGTTTTGGTCTCTAATGACTCCTGAGGAAAATATATGTTATAATTATATGATGGTTTGTGGCTACAAGCAATCCCTTCCAGATCCACATGGTAATTTGATCCATTGCCAATATAAATATAACAATTGCAGCACCTTTAATTTTTTTCCAATGCACAGGTGGTTATAAATGAAAAAGGCTGTTACGGACCCGGTCTCTACTAACGTTAGGTCATATAAAATACTGATGAATTTTAAAGGCACACTGCATAATCATATTGACTGTACAATGTGCTTTTAAGCAAGTTTTTCAGGAGGTTACACTGAAAGGAAACACAGCTCTTTACCTCTATCTGAGTCCATGAACAGATTCTGTGAAGACAAACATAAGTGAATTAGACTTCTATCCAGTAAAGCATGACACAAAGCCTGATAAAGTCAACGTCCATGGTTTAGTTCATAGTAGCAGAACAGCTTAGTTGTTGGTGTGAAAATGGAGAACAACTCACAATAGAGAGTTTTTCGGTGGTGGTGAACCTGGCCAGGATCTCTCCTCGTTTAGCTGACCAGGGCTCAAAATCTGGTCCTACCACCTCTTCCTCTTTCTCTTTCTCTTTCTTCCTCCTCAGGTCCTAGAAGCACAACATCTTATCTTAAGAATCAAGTCAGGGTATCATATTTCTCCACTGTATTTTCTAGTGCTCAGTACAGAGATTGTGCAATAAAGCTGCCAATAGCTACTGTTTCAAATTTTGGTGCATTCTTCTAAATATCAGTGAGAGCAGTACAGTATGAACTGACCCCTGTGGAAGCACTGTGTGACATGGCTGGGGTCTCACTGGCTGAGGCTGCTGCAAACATGGACAGGGGGTCAGTGCCGTCCAGCATGGAGCTGAGGGGGTCTGGGGCTGCCGAGGAGGAGGAGGAGGAAGAGGAAGAGGTGCTGCCTTTACGAGCCCCACGGCGGTTCTTTGTATCTGTCACCTGAGTGAAGTGGATTGGGTTAGGTCAGAGCTGTTAAAGGGCCATTAGGACTATAGCAATGTGTTTGTATGTTAATTTCTGTGGCATAACAAAACGTGTTGAAACTATGGTGGGATGTGGTGTCAGAGATGTTTTTTGACATGTCTCTGACTGCTTGCATGCACTGTACAGGTGACAGTGATTAGTCTGAACAGCAGGAGGACACTGATACCATGATTGGTTTGAGGGGGTGGTAGTCTCCAAACTCGACTGGCGACACCTCAGGACTACACTTCTGCAGCTCTGCCTCATAGTTGCGCCCGCGGGAACGCCTGGTTACACAGCAGACAAATCTGTGGTTTCCACTGACAGTCACCATGTGGGTTTACATTGACAGATTGAGGATTCTGAGTTCAGCGGCTATAGACAACTGTTTATTTAATTAGTTATGTTTTTGGGCCTTCACTTCCATCTGTTCCCTTTCAATACATTTAATTTCGGGTATTTACTACATTTAAATCTATACTAGCCGAATGCTCCAAAATCTGTGCAGTATGACACATCCCCATAGTCTTTGCTAAACTGCAACCAAACCATAGCCGAAGAAGCCACTTGATTTAAAGCCACAGCCATGAAAAGAACTGGCAATGTTGCTGTTTACTGATAATGCTGTGTTGAAAACCTTCAAAAAAGTTGTCATTTCATTGCAGACGGTTATTTAAACATACTTGCGGTACATACATTTTTACTGCATGCACGTCTTCAAAATCTGCACAATTCAAACAACATAATACATGATTTATGCTGATAATAGGGTGTTTTTACAATAAGAAAACAGCATCTTACCACTGCACCGCGGCCATTTTTCTACAGTCATATGACATTTCAGTACTTCCTGGTTGTGACAAATATGGGAAAGAAATGTTGGTTTGGTTTGGAATGTACAAATTAGTAGTTAATTGCATATTTATTGTTGTTATGCGAAGGACTGGCACTGTGACTATATAACTGGGTGTTAGTTTAACCATTCACATCAATGACAACACGAGCTGAGAGACGTTTTAATGAACTGATACAGAAAATAAAACTTCCCTTCCCAGGATACATTGCCTGCTCTCAAGGCAAAGCGGCCGCCAAAGAGAGTGAGCAAAGAAGAGGTCCCACTTGCACCTTATTTTTAGGCACAGAAAAATAAGGGGTAATTTGAAAAACAGCCAAACTGACTTAATGGTGGAATAATAATTGCCCACCTGCTTCTTGAAAAATGTGTTTCTCCAGATGTCATTAGGCCACATCGCGGATTACGCGTTTCTATGGTAAATATTAAAATTTCAAAACCAGAGATAACTGGTTACGATTGGGTCAGGTTAAGCACCATAAAACACAGTTAAAGATTAATGTTAGGAACGCTGCAGAGCTCCTGCAGGAGATCCGACTTCTGAGCCATGAACTATGTTTTAACAATACATTTATCTTCTTGGGCTGCTCCGACCTGGGGCCTGTTGCACAAAACTAGGATAAGGGATTAAGCCGGGATATCTTGGTGATCCGGTTGCACGAAAGCTGGATTAGATGGCGGTAGGATGTTATGGTATAAATTACCATGGAGATTTATTCTGTGGAGCTAGCCTGCTCCAGACCAGGCTAAATTCAAGGATTTATTTTATCTCATCCCTTATGTCAGTCAGCAGTCACCACAAACGGAAACCAATAGTTATTTCACTGCACACTATACATTGTTATCACATATAATTAGACCCACTGTCATTGTTTAAACGTTTGTGATCATTAATTTCAATCATTTTGGATAAATGATGACTTTTAGATGATGTTGCTATCATTAGATAATTTACAGTTTCCCATAGACTATAAGGCTATATATAAAATGATAGAATATTAGGGCCACAGAGGGAGAAAAAGGAAAATTCACAGACTTCGATAATGAAGTCTTTAATAATATTGTAACCCGTTGTTTTAGAGGAGGACAGTTGTTAAAATGACAGCTGTGGGGCATTTCGTGGAATTGTTCTTCAGTATGGTTCCACAATCAAGGACATACTTAATCTTTTGGCACATCAGCATCACATTGTCATATGTATCAGGACTGTAAAAAGAATATGCATCTTTTAGGGAAAAAAGAACCAGCCTCATAAATGTATGACTTTTTCCTTCTTCCTTAGTGTGGCCTTAATACTCTGTCATATAAAATACACATTCCATATAAATATAAAAACACAAAGTGTAACATTATGTTCCTTTATTGAATAAGGATAAAACAAAGCAGGTAAACCATCAGCTCCTTTCGAAACTGAAGTCACACAGTGACTCTACAAGATGGAAAGCACAAAATCAAAGCATATTATACAACAAAAGGATAAATACACATTCAAAAGGTCTGTATATAACACACCCCGCATGTCTGCACACTGAAATAAATGCAGGACAAATCCATACAAATCAACTGAACAGACAAATGAATGGATACAGCACAAACATAAGAGGCCAAATCAATAATATATATATATTGAACACAAAAAAACCCAAATTCCTCTGCCACCGCAGGACATATTTAACCAAAATTGAAAGCACATATACTAACTAAAATAATTCAACACATATTGGTCCCTCAGCAGCCGACCACTGTCGTCATCACAGCTTTAGTGCAACCGGATCACGGATAAATTGCGCCAGGATCACCAAGATATCCCGGCTTAATCCCTTATCCTAGTTTTGTGCAATAGGCCCCTGGCTTGATGAATCCGTGTCTGCTCATCCTGGCTTGGTCTTTGTGCAACCAATTAAGCCTGGACGCATGTGTTTTGGATTCATTGAGCTCAGCTCAGTCATTTATCCTGGATGTCTTAATTCTACGTTTGTGCAACAGGCCCCAGCTGTAGTGACTCCAGCTTCATGAACCCATCTCTGTTGCTGTTTGGACTCTCACAGCTCTGGGTTCAGCTCAGAGAAAGATGGCGGTCTGGTTTGGTACAGGTTCACAGTGGCTTCAGACACAACCTGTGGTTTACATTTAACATCTTGGTAACATATAAACCTAATGCAGACGTGTGCTGAGCTGCAGCTCCACCAGAGAAAACCTCAGATGTATCTCTGCAACCACGTTCATGTCTTTATGTTGAGGTTTATGGTTTTTACTTTTGTTGTTGTAGATATCAAAGTTCAGTAAACATACTTTAGGACACTTTTGTAATAAGTATACATTCATCATAAAGCGTTCTTCCTCATAGAAATGACTAAATCATCCTCACCCTCTTAACTCAACTATAGTCTCACCTGACCAGGTAAAACCGCTGGTTGTTAGATACATCTCAACATACTGTATCTCACTCGAACATTTCAGTGGTTTGAACAAAACAGCAGAATAAAAAATGAACTGCTTTTGGCCTAAAGGCAAAAGTCTCACACACACACACGCACAGTGCTGAATTTAAAATGACAACATTTCACAGGAACACCAATTAGTTTCACTAGAACTGATGCATGCAAACCTTTTGCCAGGCTTGCACCACACAGGTGCAAACAGCTGCAGAGAACCTTGAAACTGAATTTACCAGACCGCACTTTGGTATTTGCACGCAACTGTTTTCCTTAATGTTGCAATCTGGGTTTGAATGTTTTTCTTGTTGGAGCCAAAGTTTGACCCATTTACAGGGTGAAGCTGCAGCCTGACGCAGGTCAGAGCTCATGTCGGATTTTGTAACTCTAGAGCGAGGCTCGTTAGTTCGGATTTTGTAACTCTAGAGCGAGGCTCGTTAGTTCGGATTTTGTAACTCTAGAGCGAGGCTCGTTAGTTCGGATTTTGTAACTCTAGAGCGAGGCTCGTTACATTGACACAAGACTTCTGTCCATCTGAACATCTCACAAAGAAAGAAGGGAAGAGATTTACCCAAAAAGTATTTCTTCTATGAGCTAAGTCTGAAAGGTAAGAATCAGATGAAGCAAAGACTGAAGCTTTAAGTTTAGTCACCTGCAGCCCAGTAGAAAGAAAAGCATCCTGTTTTCAACAAGTTAGGCAGAAATAGGAGATTTTTGATATTTAACCTTTTTGTGATGACACCTCAGATTCTTAAGCACAACACACAAAATTGACATTCTGAAGTTTTGTGTGTAATGTTCAGTGTTTGAGCAGGTCTGCAAACAATGACTTGTTCAAAGTTACACCAGTATGATGCTAACATTAAACTCACGGTGCACCTGAGACTGACAGTTGTCGCATCACGAGCACATTAAAATGCTGACTTGATAAAACATCACCAGTTTACATACTGTTTGCACATGAATAATTGCACACTCACTGCTGAATATTTGCACACACAGCTCCCATGTAGCATACATTTGCTCTTCATAATATTGTGTTCTTTTACAGTTTTACAGTGCCTTAGATTTTGAGATTTAGTTTTTGTGTTACCTATGTATCTGCGTTACATTTCTCTTATATTGTGTGGCATTTGTGTGGACGGCAAATTAAGAATTTTATTGTACAGGGAAACAGGCTTCCTCACTGTGCATATGACAATAAACACTTGACCTTGACCTATAGGAAATGAATGTAAGTTAATGTAAAGTCCCCACAAGGAATGAAAACACGGTGTGGTGTGTACATGTATAAGAGAGAGAGAGATTTAGAGAAGAATATAACAGCCTTCAAGTAATCAGTTGGTCATAAAGCATCTTCTTTGACTAATACATATGATTTAAACACAGAGGAACCTAGTTCAGGATGTCATCCCCTTTTTAACACGACGCCATTGAAAATGTCATAGAAACGTTTTTTCTTGAAAAATGTGGGAACACTGGAAGAACATCCCCTTGACCTGGATCATATAGGTCTGAGCAAAACAGTTTTGAGGAATAGAAAATGACAGAGGTACAGAAATCATCACTTTCTTTTTTCACTTCTGTTGAAATCTGCCTCTAGAATAATCTGTAAAGTGATCTACTGCAGCTCTAAAGCCCACAAATAAATTTTATTCATGCCTAGTCCAGGGTTTGACAGAAGAATCAAGAATTTCCTTAGATAAAATGTAACATAGTCATAATAAAAAAAACCTTTTGTTTATTAATGCATAAACAACTACACTCATGGACACTTTAATTGGCACACCTATTGTCTCTTTAATTGAATTTAGAAATTTATGACAATTTCACCAAAACCTGAAACATTTTGAGCTCCCAAACTGAAACTTATTTAATAGCCTACATGTTTGCACTTGTGTGATGACCTACCATGGTTATGTAACAAGACAGAGTCTCCAAATATTCTGCTCCAGTAAAAAGTCCATGTACAATTACAGGCTTGTAGTTGCCAGGAATGTAGCTGAAGTTGTTGCTGGCAGTGGAAAACTCTTTAAGCAGAAGCAGCAGCAGCACTGGCAGCAGCGGTGATGCTCTGATGTTCATATCTGATCACAGGTGAGACTCCTGGCTGAACGCGACTGAGGATCAAGAGAATGAATCGGAGAAATCTTTGCCCTGGAGATAATGAGTGCAGTGGTGAGAAGTAATTACTGATCTCTTTCAACTCTTTTGTGCAGACTTGGAGAGCATGTGCCCATTTCCTTCCCTGCCACTCCTACTGGGTTGCCTTTTTGGGTGGTGTATAAGCTCACCCCCATTTAAATTTTAGGTTCCAACTTTATTTGCACAGGTTATGTCAATTTTCTGACACTGGCATTGTACTGGCCTACATTATGTTCAGTTTAGTTCAGTTCAGGTCAATTCAATTTATTTGTATAGTGCCAAATCACAACAACAATCAATTCAGAGCACTTCACAAAATCAGGTCTAGACCTTAAACTATTATAAGTAAAACCTGACAATTTCCCCTTGAGCAAGCACTTGAGGAGGAAAACCTCCCTTAAATGGAAGAAACGTCCAAAAGATCCCAGCTCTTGGTGGGCAGCCTTCTGCCTCGACTGGTAGGGATGAGTGGATAGAGGAGAGAAAAGAAAAGAAAAGCAACAAGCCACAACAAAAAGACAAACACTGGGCATATTTCTATAATTCTAACCCTCTCATGTATGTAGCTGGGAAGGATAAAAATATCAATGTGTGTGTGTGTGTATGGATGGGTAAGTGGGCTAATCTGTAAAGCACGTTGTTGAGGTAAGGTAGAAAAGCACTGTATAAGTGCTATTATTATTAATCTTTTACACTTGCTTGTCAGAGAGATATAAAATCCCCCTTCTGTCAAGTGAGTTATTTATGGTCAAGATTTTTTGCACCTTGCCCCTCACCGCCCCCACATCCTGTTTTCTGGAGATTTATTGTTTTTACCAATCACGTGTCTGCTGTCTTCTGTTGTGATGTCAGGATAAACAGTTTCACAGTTGTCAGATATGTATGAAAAGGGACAGAAACGTGTCCAACAAGACAGCACTTCCTTTCATTTCATGGAATAACTTCCATGTATTGCTATAATATCACTTTTGAGTAACCAAGTAATAACAATGTATTGATTTATTAAAACCTCTCCCTGTCACTTTGTCTGCTCAGGATGCCTCCCTGGGTCAATATTTGGCTGCTGGGTACAATCATCCTCTTCAGCTATCTTCAGCCTCTTCTGAGTTTCCCCATAAGCCTTGACAAAGGCAAATAAAAGGTGAAGTTGTTTACCTGTATGACATAGCCATCTTTGATGGCTTTGATGGCCATATTTGAAGAAAAAAAAAACAAAACAAAACAGTTTGATTAAAATGTTTCGAATTAAGACTTTACTGAACCCCAGATTAGAAATTTACATCTGCTGAAATAAATCAATGATCAAATAAAACTTAAATAAAACAAATTACAGAGTACACAATAAATGATGGGACATCTTTAGAATATGACCACTAAATAGGAAAAAAATTAATCAAAAATATGGTCAATGGTCAATATTTTGCTGCTGGGTGTGATCATCCCCTCCCTTTCCCTCCACTTCTTAGTCTTGAGTACTCACTGGTAGAGGTTCAACATAGGAGACTAAGACATGGAGGGAAAGGAAAAGGATGATGGCACTCAGCAGCCAAATATTGACCCATGGATTCATCCTGAGCAGGGACTGTTAGACAAATACACTTGAATTTGAATAAATGCAAATTCAAATGTATTTGTATAGCAGTAAATCATAAGCCATCTCAGGACACTTTACAAAGTAAGGTCTAGACCTTACTATTATTAATATTACAGAGGAAAACCCAACAAATGCCCCTTGAGCAAGCACTTGGCAACAACAGGGAGGAAAAACTCCCTTTAACAGAAGAAACCTCTCTTGGTGGGTGACCTTCATGCCTCGACCGGTTGGGGTGAGTGAATAGAGGAGAGAGAGAATTAAAAAAAAAAAGCAACGGCACACAACAAACAACAATCAAATACTGGGCAGGTTGGTGTGGCCAGTGACTGCTCATCAGAAACGTAAAGCTCCAGAACCAGGGCTACTTGCAGAAAGCTACAAGGAGAGAGAGAGGACACACTATGGGAGAGAGGAGACACAAAGTTAGTGATGTGTAATGGTGTCATATAGAAGCACAGGGAGAGAGGAAAGGAGAGGGGAAAAACTCAGAGCATCATGGGGCCCACCAGCAGCATAACTAAGGGAAGGCTCAGGGTCACCTGATCCAGTCCTAACTATAAGCTTTATCAAAAAGGAAAGTCTTAAGTCTAATCTTAAAGGTTGTTGGCCCCCGTTCTATTCACCACGTTAACTCTGAGAGACGAAGCGGTCCAAATAACTTCAAAATAGTGCTGATTTATTCAGTGAACACAGGTAAAATTAACATTACACGCTCAGGTATCTTGCACCTCCAAACTGCACGCAGGCAAATGAAAGATGAAAGACCCCCAAACCCACCAGGCCTATACATTATATCTCCTCGGTTGGGCTAGCCCCATACTACACAGAAACGTCAACCGAGACGTCTCTGGTGCCAGCTTTGCAGCTGGCCATAGCAGTAGTCAAAACATGAAGTAAATCAATGTGTGTGTGTCTGTTGATTAAGTGGTGTGTAACTAAAAACATTGTCACACGACCTCTAGTAACATGTCATGACATTAAACATAAGAACATATTATGGCTAAGGCTACAGTTATACATGTCATAATAATAATATTAAGCACCCTGTCTGCTGACAGTCATCAACTCTTCTCTCTAGTTATCCTTGACCAGATGTACCCTGTAGAAACTCATAAGCAGGCCTAAGCATTTAAAAGTCTAACTAGACATCCTATCTCCACTAAACATTTCTAATACATAAAGTATCTATCCAATATCTATCTGACTAAAAATACCTAACATTAGTGAAGGCTAATTCTCAGTTCTTTTGACCAGGAACTCAGAGAGACGAGGCAGTCCACTTGGATATATAAAAAATAACCGTGCTGGTTTATTCAAATAATCACAGGTAAAATTAACATTACACGTTCAGGTATCCTCCACCTCCAATACTGAGCGCAGGCAGACGAAGAATGAAAGACCCTGAACCACAATAGGCCTATACATTTATCACTTCGGTTGGGCTAGCCCCATACTACACAG
>NW_018128116.1:641487-644040 GCF_001952655.1 Monopterus albus
AGCTACCAAAAAAGAAGCAGACACATTGAAACAGGAGTTAGACAAGTGCCAGGCCTGTAATGAAAAGCTTAAGTTGGAATTAGACAACAGTGTGGCCGATCTACGGGAAACTCGTGTATGCTACACAAACCTGGAGGAAGAATTGGTAGAAGAGGTCGAAAACATCAAGCAAGAAAAAGACACACAGCTGAGACTTCAAGGAGAAGCCCACATACGTGAGCTGGACCAACTTAATGAGCAAAACAAATAGGAGATGGAAAGGCTACAAAAGGAATTTAATAACGAACGCAAGAAAATGAGGAATATGGAAAAAGTAAGAATGGAACGGCTCATTAAACTAGAAAAGGAGCTCAAAGATCAAGTTCAGATAAATGAAGAGCTAAAAAAAGCGGCTGCTCTGAGTCAAATGGTGCCTAAACTAGAAGCTATTGTGAAGACAGAACAAACAGTAGTTGAAACCCAAGATAAGGAAATATCCATGTTACTAAAACACAATGAAACTATTCAACACAATCTAGATTTAGTGAAACGTGATAATGAGAAACTACAGGCATCATTTAACAATTTGAACAAAAAAATTGAATGTCAAGAAGATGAGATAACAGATCAATCAACTAAGTTAATGAGATCTTCTTTTGACCACGAAGAGGTCAAAGAATTATGTAGTAAGCTGCTTGAGACTGTCAGAACACTCAAAAAAAGAATTCACATGGATGAATCAGAAATTGAAAAGCTGGAGGCTACAATCAGTTCTCTAAAGACACAGGAGCTGCGCTTTAAGGAGGATCTGCAGATATGTGCGTCTTATGTCAGTGATCACCGTGAGCTTACCAAAAAATTGATCAGCCTAAAAGAAAAATACATACGTGGTAATGAGAAGGTCGAGCTGGATAAAGAATCTTGGACGGGATTGCATAATATGAAGAAGTGGCTGATCAAACGAAATGAAATTTTTGACAGGCTCGAAGAGAATAACAAGAATCAAGTCAAACATATGCAAAAGCAGATGGAGTATTTACACCAGCCTGAAGCGGCAGCAAACAGAGAGGCAAATGAATAATTCATCAAAAGATGTACTCTGCAAAAAGAGCTCCAACAGACTAAACTGAAACTTCAACAGACTGAATTTCAACTTCAACAGGCTGAAGAGCAACTTCAACAGGCTAAACTGCAACTTCAACGGGCAGCTTCTCGAAAAGCAAAGTCCCTTTTAAAGCAAAAAAATCTTTAAAAGAGCTCAGGTTGGTCCGCAGATTAAAGAGGAAGCATCTTCTCTGCACGCACAAGACATGTCAACTAAAGAGGGCTTGTATGATACATTTTCAGTCAAACATCCGAGAAATGAATCCATAACAAACCAGGAAGAGTTAACGAGACTCAAACAGACTAAACAACAGCTTAAAAAAGAAACAAAGCCTGTACATCAGAAGGCAAAAAAATCGAAAGGTGAAAAAAAATCCAAAAAAAAAAATCTTTAAAAGCGCTCCGTTTGCTGCACGGACTGCAGAGAAACCACCCTCCTTGTGCCCAGAAGACAAGTCAGCTATAGAGGACTTGTCTAAAATTCTTTCAATCAAACAATTGAAAGCTCCATCTGCGGACGTTGGTCTTCCACCCGCTGATAGATAAATACTCCTCAAAAACACAACAACAAAAGATAGCAATGGCGGGCGGCATGGTGAACAGTGATTTTCACTGTCACCTCACAGCAAGAAGGTTCCAGGTTCAAGTCACGGCTGACCTGGTGCCTTTCTGTGTGGAGTTTGTATGTTCTCCATGTGCCTGCGTGGGTTCTCTCCGGGCACTCCGGCTTCTTCCCACAGTCCAAAGACATGCAGCTTAGGTTGATTGGCGACTCTAAATTGCCCACAGGAGTGAGTGTGCATGGGTTCTCTCCGGGTTCTCCGGCTTTCTCCCACTTAAAAGACATGCAGCTTAGGTTGACTGGCAACTCTAAATTGCTCGTAGGAGTGAGTGTGCATGGGTTCTCTTCGGGTTCTCCGGCTTTCTCCCACTTAAAAGACATGCAGCTTAGGTTGATTGGCGACTCTAAAATGCCCACAGGAGTGAGTGTGCATGGGTTCTCTCCGGGTTCTCCGGCTTTCTCCCACTTAAAAGACAACCCGGTTGGCTATCTGCCCTGGGGGTCCAAGGAAAAGGAGGGCTCAGAGGAGACCTCGTCTCCAGCCTCAACAGCCTCCAGAGCCTCAGCCAGCACCACGCCAGCTGCAGCCGCCTCAGCCAGCCCCAGACTAAACTGAAACTTCAACAGACTGAATTTCAACTTCAACAGGCTGAAGAGCAACTTCAACAGGCTAAACTGCAACTTCAACGGGCAGCTTCTCGAAAAGCAAAGTCCCTTTTAAAGCAAAAAAATCTTTAAAAGAGCTCAGGTTGGTCCGCAGATTAAAGAGGAAGCATCTTCTCTGCACGCACAAGACATGTCAACTAAAGAGGGCTTGTATGATACATTTTCAGTCAAACATCCGAGAAATGAATCCATAACAAACCAGGAAGAGTTAACGAGACTCAAACAGACTAAACAACAGCTTA
>NW_018128117.1:0-1956 GCF_001952655.1 Monopterus albus
AGAGTGGCATAGGGATTAGGTGTTAGGCTAAGAACACCACCACCTGTAGCTACTACTTCTTTTTAAAGTAAACAGTTATGTTATGTTGCACTGTAGTGTAGCGCTTGATTGTATGAGAATGTTAGTATTATATATTCAAGATTTGAACTTTTTACATTTTCAATACTGAGCATGTTTGTTTTTTACAGTAAAAAACATTTTTGTAACCCTCCTCTGCACTTCTGTCATATAAGGTCATTGTCAGTCCCCCCTGTGTCTTCTGCTTATAAGCCATTCAGCATCAAACAATGTACTACAAATCTATAGCACACCTCTGGTGTTTCAGTTTAGTTAGTGAGCTTTCTATGACTTTTTTTGTTTAAAAGTGCATTAAATCAATACTTTTTATAAAAAGGTATCAAACCACTGAGAAAACAATATGAAAGATTGCTTGTATTACCCCTATGGAGGTTTATGAAAGGTTTATAAAAGGATAAAAAACATAAACATACTGTAGTTTAACATTCAGCCCAGAGTTTTCTGGTGGGGTTCCTCCGGCAACTGAGGGTGGGGGTGGGGTTGGAGGGATTAGCTGGGAAATTTTGTCATTGTTTGGAGGGTGTTGAAGAGAGAGAGGCTGTTGAGTTGAAATTTTCCACGCGAGTGTGTTGAAGAGAGAGAGGCTGTTGAGTTGAGGTGGTGTGCTCATTACTGATCACAGATCTGACACCATGCACTTTAATTAAAGGTATGCGTACAAAATAACAGCTTGTGAGCCACAATGGCAGAGTGGGGTGAGGGGGTTTAGTAGAGCAGGAAATAAACACTTCTAGACAAATTGAGTTTGTCAAAGTTTGTCACCAACTGTTATTGAACGCTCGCACACGGAAGTGAGTGGGCGAAAGAGAGGCGGACCCAGGTAGCCGACTTGGGTGCAAGCAGTGATTTATTATAATACAGTGCAATATGGTGATAAACAATACGTCAGTAGATGGTGATGAAGGGGGGAACCGGGTGTCGACCAGCAGCAGGAGTAGAGGAATGAGGAGTAGGAATGAGGTGGGCCGAGCTATGTTGCAGGGTCACTCCTGGGCTGGTCGGTGGGCGATGGTGGCTACTAAAGAAGCACAGGCAGAGAGGTGAGGAGATGGAGACAACTGGTGACTGTGCATCGACCTGTCTGGAAGGGTAGAATGGTGACAAGGTCCGGAGGAAATAGTGGTCCGTGCAAGTAAAAAGATCTGACTATAAATGGAGAAGCAATAAGAGATCATTAAACCAGGCTACACTGTGTAAATAAATACAAATAACCACCCGTTACATTATGATATTTTATATGATTTCAAAAAACTACAACACAATGTTTCTAACATCCACAGCAGGGCTGCAATGGATATCCCCACTGGGGATATCCATCCCCCCCACCCAGCACCCTTTATCTTGTTTGAGTGTAACAGCTGGCCAGGTGAGAGGACAGTTGGAGAGGTTAAATCAGTCAAAGGCGGCAGGTCCAGATGGCATTAGCCCCAGGTTGCTGAAGGTGTGTGCCAGACAGCTGTCCTCTGTTCTCCAACACCTCTACAACCTGAGCCTAAGTCTGGAGAGGGTGCTACTTCTCTGGAAGACTTCTTGTTTGGTTCCGGTACCCAAGAAACCAGTACCATCAGGCCTTGGGGACTATCGTCCAATTGCTCTCACATCGCATGTGATGAAGGTGCTGGAGAGGCTGGTGTTGGTCCATCTTGAGTCGCAGGTGAGATCATCTCTTGATCCCCTGCAGTTTGCCTACCGGCCACATTTAGGGGTTGATGACGCTGTTCTTTACCTGCTGCAGCGAGTTTTGTCACATCTGGATGGGGATGGGGGCACAGTGAGAGTCCCCTTTTTGATTTCTCCAGTGCCTTTAACGCCATCCAGCCTCCACTATTGGGAGAGAAGCTGCGGCAGATGGGTGTGGGTGGGTCGACTATTTCTTGG
>NW_018128117.1:12422-36799 GCF_001952655.1 Monopterus albus
ATGGGGTGTTTTTCAGCTGCAGGGACAGGACGACTGGTTGCAATCGAGGGAAGGATGAATGCGGCCAAGTACAGGGATATCCTGGTCGAAAACCTTCTCCAGAGTGCTCAGGACCTCAGACTGGGCCGAAGGTTCACCTTCCAACATGACGATGACCCTAAGCACACAGCTAAAATAACGAAGGAGCGGCTTCACAATAACTCCGTGACTGTTCTTGAATGGTCCAGCCAGAGCCCTGACTTAAACCCAATTGAGCATCTCTGGAGAGACCTGAAAATGGCTGTCCACCAACGTTTACCATCCAACCTGACAGAACTGGAGAGGATCTGCAAGGAGGAATGGCAGAGGATCCCCAAATGCAGGTGTGAAAAACTTGTTGCATCATTCCCAAAAAGACTCATGACTGTATTAGCTCAAAAGGGTGCTTCTACTAAATACTGAGCAAAGGGTCTGAATACTTATGACCATGTGATAGTTCAGTTTTTCTTTTTTAATAAATCTGCAAAAATGTCAAAAATTCTGTGTTTTTCTGTCTATGGGGTGCTGTGCGTACATTAATGAGGAAAAAAATGAACTTAAATGATTTTAGCATATGGCTGCAATATAACAAAGAGTGAAAAATTTAAGGGGGTCTGAATACTTTCCGTACCCACTGTATATACACAGAAATATTTAAATAAACATCAACACAGATTTCCTTCCAAACTGTAATAAATGAGAAAGACTGATATAAAAGGGAGATCATCAGTGTTCTTGGGAGGAAAAAACTTTAACGGACAAATGTGATCATGTCAAAATTTAAATGTAGATAATCATGTGTTTACTAAAAACGCTGCGGCACAATGCTCCACATTAGATGGTGGAAGATTTTATTCCAGTCACCTTCTGTTGTGTGCATTTACAGTATAGCACTGGTTGTTGTAGTGATGTAAAGGAGGGATTTTGCCAGAAGATGGTAGCATCCTCAAACCTTAATGCAGTCTGTGACAGGTCACACAAAGAACATCATGTCTTACTATACTACTTGGCCCATGGTATATTATTGCCTATGTAATCCACCCAAACATGAGTAATAAATGTGCAGTTTAATGACTGGTTCCCAGTACATGCCCACCACTCCAGCTCTATTCATTTTATGCCTTGTTGTTGTAGTCAGTGTCAGACGCATGAAATCATGAAATTGGTTTTATTGTTTATAGATGTAGCCTAGCCGTATACTTCAATATCACTGCTGTAAATGTTGCATATATTAAATAAAACTGCAAAATATGTACTCATGCAGACTAACACTGTCTTTGGAACAAGAGTTTGTTGGTATAAAGAGACTGTTGTATTGTTCAGAGGCCAGGCAGCAGCAATATTGAGCGGTTTAATGTCACACAAACAGAATGTGCCACCCTGAGTGGCGCCAGTGTAACCACAAACATCTCTCTCTGTGTTCTATTCTATATGTGTGTGTGTGTGTGTGTGTGAGAGTGTAAATAGAAGAGTGTAAATATTCATGTTGAGTACAGTCACTGTGTGGTGGACACAGCATGACTGCAGGGAGGAGGATAGGGAAAACCACACACGGATTCAGTGAAGGCCACAGAAGTACAGTGATCATCTTTTGGTGAACTAACTTCATAGAAAATCTTCATCCTGTGCTGCCATGTTAGTGAAGTTCAGAGACACACAGCAGTGTTACACGTTTCCTGTGTCACCTTAGCTCTCGCTTCATCAGGCCAAGCTGTGTTCTGTGTTCCACACTGTTTTTCCTGCTGTTCTTTGGCCTGCTGACTGCTGTGCAAAATGTACAAGCGACTTTACCGCTACATGATTGTCACAGAAAAAAAGTGATGAAATGTAATTTTATTCTTTCCGGCATTACAATTTTATGAGCTTGAATGCTGAGTGAGCAGAAAGTAGGCCAGCTTTATGAAGTCTTTGACAGTCCACTGCTGCTTCTTCATGCCAATGTGGTTTGCCTTAACTTTGTTTGCTAGAGTTACCTTACAAATTAAAATCTTACACACACAACATGTCATATTACTATACAGTGGTGGAAAATAAGTACTCCAGTAAATGTAAAGGTTCTTCATTTCTTGCACTTAAAACAGCAAAAGTAGAAGTACTCATTCTTCATTAAAAAGACTCCTTGTTAATATTATATTATTATTACATTAATGCTGATGCATCTGTGAATCCGAAGCTGGTTTTATTTTACATTCGACCATTAAGTGGTTCCCAGTGTATAGGGGTCATTAATCTGAGAGCTTGCGAGATGATTCATGGGGCAGAAAGTAAGAAAACAAAAGTTCTGATAGTCGTAATCATTTTTGGACTTTTCTGTAATTCTTGTTTTTATGTGGATTTGCAGGTAGTTTAACCTCTTTGAGCTTTGAACAGTTATTTATACGAAGCCATGTGAGAGGTTTAGTGGAGAATTACAGAACCTTTCTGTTGGAACTGCTAACAAGAAACATTGCAATGGCCAAAGCAGGCAGTTATGTATGGTTTTCCCATATTGTAGTGCAATGCATATTATCACTGGTCTTATAAAGCATAACTAAACTTCTAAGTCAGCACACATTCTGTGCTATTATGTAAATACCTACAAATACATAAAGCTGTGTAAATTGGCTCCACATCAACAACAAATGCAGTTTACAATTTACTGTCACCACAAACCACACTGTGCATTTTACTTCTGAATGCAGGACTTTTACTTGTGATGGAGTATATTTATGTTCTGGTATACAGTATGTGTAGATAACGTTCTAAATACTACTATAGTTGTACTTCCGGTGTGTAAAGTTATATGCCGCCTTAATTCTAACCAAGTTCTCTACTAACCTCATCTGCTGACAGTTTTCCAAAAGACACTGAAATATAATTTCTACCAAAGTATTTCACAACCCATTCCCACTAAACTGTCAGATAGCTGTACATTAGTTTAATCATATCTAAAAAAAAAAGAAGTTACCCATCTGATTCAGCAGGCTGTTGAAACCCTTGCAGAGAGTCGTGACAGTCACTTTTAAAGATCACTGCACCGGGTGTCATCAGCAGGCTCAGAGTCAAGTGATACCGAAGAGCTTTATGATTTAAGTGCAGTGAGTCATGACAGAAGGCAGTGCACTTCAGTAACCTTTATTTAGTTTACAGATGTATTCCATTTTGAAGTTTTGAGAAGGGAAAGGGAGCATTAGTACTATTTACAATCGAAAATGTTTATTTCTGTACAGATTTAAACCCTGATCAATATAAACAATATTTCTTTTAAGATCTAGCGCTGTTACAAAGTGATTTTTTTTAAAAGAAAAGACAAAAGAAAAAGGATTACATTAAATTATAAACAGATGAAAAAGTAATAAAAGAGCACAGAAGAAAGAAAACAAATCATCAGTGATCAGGGAGGTTTTGCTGCCGTTATGCACAAGACATGGTCAGCGGGTGACTGTGACCTGGCTAGAAGCTAACCGTACACACAATCGTAGACTAAACACCGATATACTGCTTATCAACGAGATCTAGAGTCATTATGTTCTAGATAAGATTCTTATTAAATATATTCTACACATGTTACCTTGGTTTGGAACATTACTTCCATTGAAAAAATATAAAATAACACAAAAACCTTTATACATTTTTATTAATCTGATGGAGCACATGCTTCTGTTGTGCAAAATGCACTTATTAATGCAGAGAGAGAGAATTAAGGAGAATTAAGACAAACATTTCCATTCTGAGTTAATTTCCCTGCTTGGACAGCAAAGGTCAGAAAGATCCTTCACAATGCTGTTAAAACAGGAGCATGACAAGCCTGTCCTGGGAGGGAGGAATGGGAAGAAAACTGACGTGAGGTTTTAATAATCACAACACTGGTCGGTCAGAAATATGCCGGGACTGTCAAAACACAGTCACAAATGTCATGGTCAAACAAATAACCAAAACAAGACCACAACATGGGTTGTTCATCTGTTTGTTGGGCCTTGTTTGGGTCAAATATGACAACTGAAAAGAGCTGGATGTGTTCGGTCTCTACAGCTCTACAGGAAAAATTTCTCTTTTGTGACCCTTACGGGCACACGTAGAGAAGGGCAGTAAAACGGACACAGGCATGTGTGCGTGTATATGTGTGTGTGTCCCCTAGTTTGAGTTCTCTGATCAAACACATCTAAGCTTCGTCTGCTGCACTGAGGGAGATCACACAAGCACATATGGTTGGACGTGTAGACAGGGTGTGTGTGTGTATGAGAATGTGTGTTGGTGAGTTAGTGGTTTAAATTCTCAGTGTGGCAAAACAAGGCCACACAGACAACTACAGATAACCAGCTAGAATGAGAAGCCAGTTAGAAACTGGCTTTTAACAGACCAGCTGAAGATGATGGGTGTGTGTCTGATGTGTGTGTGTATGGCAGAGGGTTTAAAAAGGTGTGCATTAGGAAAGTAAGAAAGGTCAGATGCAAATCCAGCTCCTTCCCCTAATTTTCAGTAATGACAACAAATCAAGTAGAACAAAGGAATCAACTGTATCGATAATCAATTTCCTGCTCCCTGTTCTGTGCCCTGGATCAGCCTAAGCCTGTTGTCTTTTTATGTATGTGTGAGACAATGGAAAAAACAAGAGGAGGAGACTCTGTGTGCTTGTCTGTATGCATATGCACATTGTGGACAGACTCCAGGACATAGGACAAGTTCACCGAGGGTGGGAACGGATGAGAAGGACAGAGGGCCGGCAGCGGAGGTGTGTATTTACAGAATGACACAGCAGTTACTCTCCCTGGTCTTCTCCCTATTCCTCTGACCTGGGAACGCAAACACATAAACGTCATCATCAAGACAAACAATGAGAGGTAACCAGCTAAATATAGACACAGAACATTTTATTTTAAATGTGATTTAAGGCCAGTTTCACAAACACACTGGTAGACTGGTCTACAGGTTTAAGCTAGTACATCCAGCTAATTTTTATAATAGAGTGACTTGTTTAAAAAAAAAAAGACAACTCGAACACAAATCAGTGAGATAGTATCTGCATACAAAGACTGATTTGATTTGAACTTTTAGTTTGGCTCATGTCCCATTTGCCAACATGGACAGGGTGGGGATTGTTCTCTACTGCCATCAGCCACCAGGGGACGACAGCCTGCAGCTCACCTGTGTGTGTGTGTGTGTGTCTGTGCTGCTCAGGCTGCTGATGACAGGATTTTCAGAATAAAATGATTACTTTGCTCTTGATGCACTTATGTTAAGGGGGGTGGTGGCATTAGATAGCAATAGAAAACAAAAAATATATATGTCTGGATTGATCACAGAACGTTATTTTTAGCAAAGCTCATGTGTTAACTGCACTTCATACTATTTAAAATGGACCTGATGTCTTTATAATAATAAATCTGGAAAAATGACACTTTCAGCAAGTCAATTCATTCATAATAACATTTAAAAATAACTAAACTGACCAAAGTGATGCACAGAATAAGTAAAAATAAATAGAAAATTAATAAAAACACACTCTACATCAAGGAAACAACCATAAAAGCACAACATTACTAACTGTAAATGGAAAACATTTGATTTTGAGTTAAAAGCCAAGGAGAAAAGCTGGGATATAAAAGTTGCCAGGGTTGAAGCAGTCCTCATGTGGAGTGGCTCCACAGTTTAGGAGCCCTTACCACAAAGGAACAGTCCCCTCAATCTAGACTTGAGAACAACCAACAGCATCCGGTTGGAGGATCTAGATGGTGCATGTGGTTTTAAAAGCTCAGAGAAGTAGGACAGTGTCAGCCCACTGAGTGACTTAAAAGCAACAAAACCTTAAAAATCAATCCTGTAACAAACTGGGAGCCAGTGAGGACACAATAACACAGAGTGAATGCAGTCATATTTATGTGCACCTGTCAAGAGCCCGACAGCAGCGTTTTGAGCAAAATGCAAGCGGGAGGGTGAAGACTGGCTGATTCCTGTGTATAAAGCATTACAATAGCTGGGATGGGATAAAAGCATGTGTCACTTTTTCAAAGTTGGTAAAGGAAAGAACTTCTTGACTTTAGCCAGAACTCTCAGCCGAAAAAAGGCTCAATTTGACTATTGAGTTTATTTGTTTATCAATTTAAAACCACCTGGGTTCCCTGAATGAGGTTTGTAGTCAGGTCAGTCATTAGGAGAACCAAGGGGGCAATGGGTCCAAAGACTGCTATTTCAGTTGTTCTTTTGTTTAAAAAAGAAAATTCTACAACATCCAAGTTAAATATCCTTCAGACAATCCAGTAGGGACTATATGAAGTTCTTAATTTGATCTTTCTTCGGTGGTAGTTTAACATCTTGACACTGGAAGGGACATGTTCCTTCTGTCCATACCCACATACACCCATGACCTGAATTTTGACAATTTGCCTCGTCTAATCCAAAGATAAAGTCGGCCCAGCGTCTCCCCCTGCTACACAGTCATAACACAAAGACCCGTCACAGAATATGATTTATATTCGCTGTTTATTCTGCACAATGTGTTGTATCTTGGGACTGCATGTAAGGGGGCCAATTATTTGCACCAGTTCCTAAAACAGAAGCCATGTGTAGAGATAAATAATGGCTGGAAGCAGAATGTTTAAAGTTGCTCAGCATGTGAAAGGCCTTCTGAAAGGAAAGAAGGGAGACTCGGAGCTGGTTACCTTGGGAATTTGGCTCAGGCAAAGTCTCTCTGGCAACTAAATGCATCACTGTGGTCTTCCCCAAAGGCAGTTTGAGAGCTGGCGGTGGAGGGAGAAGGGCAAGAGAGAGACAGGGAGAATTAGAGGGTATTCAGTGAGCAACCAAACACATGTTTACAAAGTCGTTCACAATCAGTATCACCTGACTCTTTAACTGCTCTCTAAAACAGCAGGGTACAAACTACTCTACACTGGAAATAGTTAAGCTGGGTAATGAATAATAGGTGCAAAAGAAAGACAAGCTACTAACTATGTTTGAGCTGCTTCATGAAATAAACTATGGCTGAAGTTGTCAAAATATACAACTACAAGGTCATTTAGTTGCAGGATATTAAAGTCTTGCAGGTAAGGAATGAGCCTGAAACAGCCAGGAATGTAAACCTTTATTTGAACAAACTTGGTCATTTCACACAAGGTGAGCGGCTGTTCCTAAAAGTAAATATGTTTCTTTTTGCAGAATAGCTTGAACCGTTTCCCACCGAGTGGAAAGTGTGGTAACTAAAATCACTAAGCAAAAATTTGAAAGAATCCAGGTTCAACAGGACTAGAGGGTAAATCAGAATTAAAATTGTTGAACAGAAAAGGTACAGTCAAAATTGTGTTATTTATCTTGTCCAAAATCACTGATGATCAAAATCAGCTACTTACAGTTTCATTTTATACAATATTCTTTTTCTTTGTACAATGTTGAGACAACTAAACAGGCCATAATGTTCACCGTTGACCTAACTATTTAAAGCTGTTTAGTTTTATACCGAAATGAAAGGCCATCAATAGCTGTCAGGAAGATCAGTCAGATTAATTCAAAGGTCAAAGGGTTTATTTGTCATATGCACAGTTAGGAAATGTGTTTCCCTGTAAAGTGAAAGTCTTACTTTGCCGTCCACATGAATGCCACATAATACAAGTGAAATATAAAGTAGATGAGCAATAACACAAATCTAAATAGGCAGTAAAATCACAAAGCAAAGGCACGTTAAAGCAGCAGGTGAAGGAAGCAAATAAAAATATAACAAGAACACCATATAATGCAGGGAGAATATATGCTACGTGGGAGCCATGGAGTGTAAATACTGGGCAGTGAGTGTGCAATTGTGCATGTGCAAAATGAGTATGTAAACTACTACTGACTAGTTTGTAATATAACGAGCAGCACTAGTCCTACTGTAATATTCGAGCAGTCACCGGCCACATCAACCTACCCAGCGTCTGATCGTTTGCTGTGTCTTGTTGCTTTTCTTTTCTTTTCTCTCTCCTCTATCCTCTCACCCCAACCGGTCGAGGCACAAGGCCGCCCACCAAGAGGTTTTGCCCTGTCCGAGGTTTCGTCCAGTCAGAGGTTTCATCCATTTAAGGGAGTTTTTCCTCCCTGCTGTCACCAAGTGCTTGCTCTGTTGGGTTTTTTCCACTCTATAATAATAATTACAGTAAGGCCTAGACCTTACTTTGTAAGATGTTCTGAGATGACTTTTGTTGTAATTTGGCGCTATATAAATAAAACTGATTTGAAAAACTGAACAGAAACAACTTACGTGTACACCTTAACAACCATACATTAAACTGTAATTAATCTATTAGCTGCAATACAGCTTCTCGGTTCATGTGACGCCTCCCTTAACATAGGTGTGGTGTCTGTTTGCATGCCAAAACCACTGGTAGGTTTGGCTCCACTTTAAGAAGATTATGAGTCAGCGTGCAAACACGTTAAACCAACGATAGGTGAATTATCAGATAGATGGAAATAATGGGAAGAACATAAAAGGGCTGGGATGGCTGTACCCACGTTAACCGCACAAAACACCAGTCAAATCAAAATTGGGTTAAGTAGGCCAAAAGGCCGAAGAGCCAAGGTGAAGGTCGCCTATAAACAAGACATCCTCCTTTTCTCTTCCCTTCACTTCTGTCTCTTCTTTATGCTGCCTGAGCTCTACTCAAAGGCCAGACCACTCTCTTTTTCTGTATTTCCTCTCTCCTCCCTGTCTCCATCAAAGCAGGCTTGTCCGGAGCACTGAGGTGCCTCTGTTCTGTGGCTCAGGAAAAAGATGAGAACAGCAAAGAACTTTCCAGCAGCACACTGCTGTGATTTTGTGTGCATGTCTACGAGCACATAGGTTTTGTGTGTTTTCTCACCTCCTAGTGTTACGTTGCCATGTAGAAAACGTCCCTGGTAGATCAGCCTCAGTATGTTTGGGCTACTGACCTGCTCTTCCTCCCAGTCTGAAAAAAAAGGAAGGGGCAGAGACAGATGGAAAGAGAAGGTTTACGAGAAAAACTAACAAGAGGAACAGATGACCAGCTTCATGTTTTCTTATTTCCTCTCTGTTGTCACTGAAATTATTTCGCATAAAACATCATCATCATCTATAAAGCAAACTGAGAACATAATGGTTAAATAATGACATTTTGCAATCTTTATTTGCTTTAAAAACCAAAGTAAATAGTCAGCTTCTGACTGAACGCTGCTAATGAAGGTTCCCAGGGTCTCGTTTGAAAAGGACACGAAGAATGTTCAGCAGAGCAGATATAAGAAAAAACATTGACTGTGTAACTACTGTATTAGTCCTGTTTTTAATCAATCTAAGACAGCGTAGTGAAAAGAAATCTGTGATTGTATCTGGAAAAAATTACCACCAACCACCGCAATGCAGATATTTTGAGACCTTTATTTTAGCTCATAACATACAGAATGTATAATATGTGGGCTTTGTGGGATGCACTACAGAACGTGAGAAAGTCTCAAAGCAAAAGAAGAACACAAGGTGTGGCCTGGAAGAGCTGGAGACAAAAGTGACGCCACTGAACGGGAGAGAAACCAGCGGAGGGAGTTGCACGGCAGCAGAGTCTGGCCACCAGATGTTTGTGTTCTGCTAGGCGTAGGGTGTTGGTGCTGACTGAGAGCCTGCTCTGGGTCTCACAGGGTTCAGATCTGTTGTCTGGGAGGAACGCAAGGAGCTTCCAAAACTGACAGGACTGAAAGGAAACCCCTTCTGTCCAGAGGAATCTGAGTCCATCAGTGTAATTTATAGTTTTTCATGCATCACTGGCTTCTCCTAAACTGAACTACATTTACAGCACAGTGGAACAGGCTACAGGCTGTTCAGATCTGAAGGCAGTGTAAGGAATTCTACCTCTGGTGTAGCAGTGCTCTGTAAACACAGTATAGCTCCACAGCTGACTTTATCGTTGTCATAGAGAAAACAGCCAAGATAAGTGAGATCATGTGCATTAGTGCATTAGCTGCTACAGCTGCAGATATGCTCCAGATGTGCTTATGCAATAATGTGATTTATTACAAAATAGCACAGTATGGGTCTTTATTATCTATGTGAAGAATATGGAAAACATAGCAAATATCCCAAAAATACCAGAATTTGGTGAGTTTACATTTAGCTGTTAATGTGAAGCAGGTGTGCCAGTCACATCAGCACAAGAATCTAAAGGGCTAGATGTACTTTGTGCATATGCAGGAACAAATGAGGGACACACACAAGTTCCTATCCATACTTCAAATCAAGGATCTGCCTTCTGTTTGGGTATGCCAACATTTTCCAAACATTTTAGTACATGTGCAGACTAAATATAGCACAGTACTTCTGTAACTACTGCTAGTTCTTTATCAATTACCCTGAACAGAACAATCACTGACGTGTCTGAGTGGAGCTACTCACCCATCGGCCAGTTGTCATAGACGTGTTTGGCAATATCTGCAGCTGAGTCGTTGGGAGAGAAGAGGAATTCTTTCGTCTTCCCGCTGACTAAAATAAGCCTCAAGTTTATCTGTTTATACACACAGACAAAACAAGGCATGTTAGAAACACTATTAGATGCATCAAATGGAACATAACACAAACAGATGTCCTGCAGTCACATTAAAACCAGTCAAATCAGGAAGCACACAGGTTCAAGTTAAGTAATTTATTTTAATAGGAAACGGGAGAAGGATAGGAGGACCCTGAGGAATGTCCTTCCCGCAGAATCAATTCCCATCTGTCTCTTCAACTTCCTCTTTCCTTTTTCTCTCTCATCTCTTCAACTCTCGGTTTCTTTGTCTTAGGTTTCCAGTTCTGCAACTTACTGGCAGACTGTCCCCTCTCACCTTTACCAACTCACAAGCCCGATGTCTTGATTTGCCTGTTCCTCATGAGACTAAGTTAAAGTTTTCTCAGTGCAAATATGTACAATATGTGAACTACAGTACCTGGTTTTCTCTGTTTATACTCTGACGGTAACCTGCATTTTAACTGCAATACAGTTTCATTGCTATTTGTTTTGTATTGCCAGATTTTTAAGATTAATTTCCTGGTTAGGAGTATTTATGAATGACCTGTCATTGTAATGTTAATATAACCAAACTTGGCTCTGACAGTGGGGCATGAACACAGACAGTTTGAAGGATGAAACACTCAAAATGAACAACTTGCCCCACATAGCTGATCCCAGTACTCTCCAGGGACATCCAATATAATGATAAATAACTGATGATATGAGAGTCTTGTTCTCAGTGGGCACACCCTCTTTCCACAAGGGCTCAGAGGTCAGAACCGGGTACTGAAGAGCACCTTTGGAGCAGGGAGAGAATTGGTGTCTTGCTCGAGGGCGCTTCAGCACATCATTCTAACTATGTGGTTTTTAAGGTAGGAAGGAACAGACCTTTAAGTTATTATTCTAACCTATAAACAGGAGATACTACACACATAATGAGCACTGCCACAAATGTATACAGACTTCTTTTGCATTAACAGTCAGAAAAGTGAACAACAGAGAAAATTCAGAGAATGGCAGACTGGTCAGCTATAGTATAGTAGGAGGCAAAATCCTCTCAATCCCTGAAATAAATAACATCTCACACACTCCTGTACCAAAACAGAAATGAATATTGATCTAACACTATTTGTCTCTTCTTTTTGGCTGACGTTTCGCACAGAAAATGTTAATTAGAAATGTGAAGGCGGATGGAGAGACACTGACTGTAAGCTCCTAAGCAAGAGCTGGAGATGAGTGAACTTCAGCTGAGCCATGGCTCTGCACCAAAACCTGATGAACTTGATTATTCTCAGTCACAGCACACGGAGCTATTTTACTGACCCTTCAATCTGCATAAATACTCCTAACTTATGTTTGTGTATTTCTTACAAGAAAGCACCTAAACACAGAAACAGACTGAACACAAGCTGGTGTAATGCATCTAAAACCATTAGTATGCATATAAATCAAACCACCTGGAACTGGGAGGCAGATCAGAGGTGATCTCTTTTTTTGGCAGAATGTGGTACAGTATGCCTTTAAAAGCTAGAGCAAAGGCTGTGTGCGTTTGCCTTTGCTTACTGTATTTGTGTGTCTGGCCTGCAGTGCACGCATGGCACAAGCACGTGTGTGTCATTGGTCCTAGTGTGTTTCCATGTGCCAAGAGCCTATCAGTCCTCAACACCACAATCCTCGCCCCACTAAACCCGCTGCTGAGCGACACACACATGTGAAACAGAGATCACTGTTAGCATGTTATCAAATCAGCTTATGGGTTTAGGCCGGGGCGAGACATACACATGTACAAAACAACACATACAGTGATATTCAGAAAATAGTCGTATCTGACCTCAACAATCATTCAGTGCATAAACATGAGTTAAGCTGCTTCTAAGAGGTAACATGGACTCGAAGGTTTTGATCTTGTGCTTGTGTGTCTTTTCTGCATATACAGAATATTCTGGGCCTTAAAAACACACTGTATACAAAGAGTCAGAGAAACACAAATACTTCTACATATGTATGTACTTCTCATACTGCATGTTTTAAAACTTAAATAAAACACAACCAGAAACTGCTGTTGAGACAGATGAGATACAGATCATGAAGCGGGAATTTGCAGATTTTGGTGAATGATTTGCTGGATTAGAAATGTAAAATATTACTGTTTTTATATACAGCCACCCTTAGGGCAAGTGATAACTGAGAACCACAAGCTGACTTTAGGCAAATTATGACAGAAAAAACGAGGAATAAACATGCAGAGGAAGCCCCTTCACATTTGTAAGGCCTTGCTCCTTCCTGGTTGAACACCTGGTCGTTACCATGGCATCACCATGGCAACAGCCAGTGGTGGGTGGCCTAACCGGCTAACACCCACAAGACAGCTTTATCCCCCCGCCCATTTTCCACTGTCACATCATATTGTCTTCCTCTCCTTGCAGCATCCTCTGCATCTCCTCCTTCGCTCTGCCTGTTCCACTCTCTCTCTCTCTCTCCCCCACTCTGTCAATCTCTTGCTCTAAACAATAAACACTGGAGGAATGGACAAAGCCAGAATGACAAGAAGCACTGAGCTAGCTTTAATTAAACAAGGTAAACTCAGTTTTCTCCTCTCAATCTCATTATTTGCTTCTCTTCTCATTTCTGCCAGTCGTTGCTTTCTCTGTATATTTTATTCATAGACACATGTAGCAAAAAAGAAAACTACTAGAAAGATATAAACTGATTGCAGATGCGTCCACACGTGCATCACTTCCATCACATATTTCAATCACATGCCGTGGTCTGCACAGTCACTAATGATGGAATAATGGAGGAACAAAGTTCATCCCTCCAGTAGAGTCCAGAGCCTTATAGCAAAGGACGCCTGAAGCTGCTGTGGTGGTAAACAGCAAGACCTTACTAAAACACTACTTTGGGGTGGGCCTTTGCTATCTTTCTTGGTTTTATCACTTCAGCCTTTATTCTTCAGAATTAGAATCAGTTTATTCTGATTCTTATTCCAGGTTTGACTAAATCAAAGTCTCTCTTGCTCCTCTTCTTCTGTCCCACCCCTCTCCCTGAGGGTGATTGTGCCTTCTCCCTGGACTCTCTCCTGCAAAGGGGCTGGTAATGTGGTTTCACTGCCAGCTCAGGGAAATATATTCAATTACAATCCATTCTCTGCGACAAACAGCTCCAGGTATGTGGAGAGCAGTGCCTCGTGCATTCATGCATACATACACAGGATGCACCTGAAGGCAGTCAGTCAGTTATTCATGCATACACACAGCATGTCCTCGCTTACAACCAGTCTCATTCTGAGCTCACGATGTCAAAAATCAGCTTCATTTTGCAGTGGATGTGGAGAACTGCGAGAGGCAATGCAGTGAATGTTACACTTCTCCAATGTGAGGATGTTAAAACATTATAAGAAATGTCGAGAAATCCTGGTGAAGCAGCTACTCTTTTTGGCTATTTCTCAAAATAATGAAATAGGAAAACATGCTACTTGTGTACCAACTGGTGACACAGCTGGCTGCTTGTCAAGCCTTCAATTTCAGACACACTAAAATAATGTGACCCTGCTGCCAAGGAATACCATGGTGTAAATGTGAAGTAAGCAAACCCCTCTTGGCTAAACAGTGTTTGCACACAGTGGAGAGCAGGAAATTCAACGCCATCTATAATTATTCTTCCCTGAGTACAGCTCTCCATGCTTGGCTTTCAAGGCAACAGTGGGCGTGTGTATGTATGTTTATCTGCAGTTGTGTTTATGTGTGCATTAAAGAGCATTGCTACTCTTTAGACCCCCTGCAGCAGCCAAAACATTACATTAGAGTGAAGCCTTCCTGTGGGAATATATTAGAGCAACTTTATATGTAGCAGCAGTAATGTTAGCCACTGCTGCCAGTGTGGATTCTTGACTGTATGAATGAATTTAAGAGAGGAGGTAGAGTGACTGGCTGTGGTCTGTTTAAAACAAGCCAGCTGGATCCAGCAGCTGGGCCTGCTTTAACTTGCCCATTAAATCTGGAAAACTTTGGCTGTAGTGTCAAGAATGTAGCTACACAGCACTTTGAGAATACAATTCCCACATGAATTATCAGTCGCTGATTTTATTGATTACTTGTAGACACTTTCCTTTCTGGAATGTCTTTCTGGCTGCCAGTTACAAAGCAGGAGACAAACTATGTTGCAGCTTGTTGGACAAAGTGTGAACAAACCTCAGCCTGAAAGATGCTCATCGCATTTTTGATTAGTAAAAACTGAGAAACTGTTTTGCAAGTCTTTAGTAATTTTGCAAACACAAAGTCACTGCAGTCATAATTGTCTTTAATCAAAATCACACTGAAAAGGGTGTTTTTGCAGAATCACTGTACAAACAAGCAGGATGAATGCATGTATGGGAAACTGCAGCATCACTTCCTCAGATGTTAAAATTATGAGCAAGTTCACAGGAAAATAAACTATTGATATGTCAAATAGCCTCATCTTTTTGGTGAGTTCCTTCCTTCATATGCACACATACAGAGAGAGAAAGTGGTTATATAACAGCGGCTGACTGATAACAGTGTGATATAAGAAACAAAGCCTAAAGCCAGGATTTGTAATCTCAAGAGTCAGTGCATGTGTGTCTAATAGTGTTGGTGATAGTGCATTACTGCAATCAGTTTTAGACAGTTTCTCAGACTAAATTTTCTTTATTTTATATAACTCTTTCAAAATATGGTCTCTTTAATATTTATTTTGAGATCTAACATATTAGAAAATGAAAATAAACTGGCCAGCTGTGACTGCAAGTTGTTTTTGTCCTGGGAAGACACAGAAATATGTCACATTAAATGAAGATGACAACATCATGTTTTGTATTTTAAATGTATTTGCTAATGGATATGCTCAAGGTAAGTATTTAGTATTTATGTAAAAAAGCATATACACATATATAAAACATAATCTGGTTCCTGTAATAAATTCACTTTTCTGTTACTGTGCTTCTGTGTTATTCTGTGTGATATACAGACAGAAACTGGGACAGGGAAACGTGGATTAACATAATTTTTTAACAAGCATTCATCATTGAGATAACATGATAAAGAGGACATTTGCTTCGGGAGTCAAAGCAAAGTCAGGTTGAGATTGTAGGCTACCCAAATATAGCTTTGATGTCATGACACAATCATATGTGCATAGCATCTGCCTCATGATAGTGCACTAAGAGATGCAACAGACCTTTCTACAGCAGCAAGGAGCTAGAAACAAACTGTATGACCTTGACACAGTTGTTTATTATGGTTTTACCATCATTATGGGGCCCTTATGTATAATGGCTAGTGTGTTATGGCTTGTTTTGACCTACTTTACTAACAGGACGCAATACACAACATGCTCCGCATGCAAACATCTGTTGGCTCCATGACACAGCAAAAGAACAGATGAGGCATTAATGTAAGTACAAAGGCTGATGACAGATCATCTGACAAATATATAAACTGTGAAATACAGGAAGACAACAACTAAGCTATTCCTTATGATAATTTGTATACTGTATACACAGACAACATGCCAAGTCATGTTTGCCAAACGTTTGTGTTTTTTTTTTTGTTGTTGTTGTTACATAAGCTGAAACAAAGCTCCAGTCAAGCAATCTGACTGGTCAAGATTTACTCAAACACTACTGATCATGTCTACAGGCTCGCTCTGCTGGTTGCCATGCCAACACCTGTGATAACCAGGGAGCTAGTTAGTCATTAGTGCCATTTTGTCCTGTTGTTATGCATGTACACTATGTTTTCGGGTATTTGTGCACAAAGTAATAATCCATTATATTATAACAGAAAAGGCATAGGTTTAAGTATGATTTCAGGTACTTTGGGCACCATCCCTTAAACTGGTTATGTAAATAAGCAACCGTTTGCTAATAGGTTTGCAATCTCAAGTAATAATACATCACTGCTATGTTCACAACTTGTTTGTGTTGCCCCAGTGTGACCCAAGAAATTAAATCAAATAAAATCTTACAGGTTTTACATGAAAAGAAGCCTTTAATATTTTGGTGGTTAACTCTACAATCTTTGAAGACACGTGTGACCCTGTGACCTTGGAATAAATCCCAGTTCAGTTTTCTTTTCTGTGCATCTCTTCTAAAGTGAGTAGCCTCTTCATAAAACACAGGCCTTCTTCCTGTTGGTTTCTATTATAACCATCAATCAATAAAGAGAGTATCTACTGTAATAGGCAACACCACAGACCTGCACTTTCTGGTGCAGCTTGCTAACTTCCTGTGGCGCAGACGGCTAATGGCTACATTAAAGGTCTAACAGCACTGCTAAATTTCTTTCCTTCACAACAGCATCAAATGTTCTCTTGGAGATTAACTGCACAAAATAAAGAAACCCTCCACTCATAGCTCTAGTCAAAGGACTAAAGATTTATATGATTTATGCTGTAAGTATTAGGGAATATTCATTATTTGGCATCAAAACTGCTTGTATTTGAAGGTCTTGTTTTTTAAAGTTTAACTCTTAATTTTAGAGCCCTGAAGGTTTTGGGTTTGCTGTCATGTTATCACTGTCGCAGTATAATTGCATTTTAGCTGCTCTCACTGCTATCAGTCACACGTCTCACTACTCGATCATACCTCACATCTTTCTCCATGCCTTTATCCTTTTGTACTGTCTTTAAAAAGACCTATCCTCTAAAATGCTGATGTCCTCATCACAGCCAGAATCCAGTCTACTCATCTTTCTGCTCCCTCTCCTTCCTGTCATGAGCATGATCTGCCATTTTCAGCTGCACTGTAACCGACGGCTCTCTGCTCTCTCTCCTCTCTCTCCATCTCTCCCTTCTCCCTGTTTACAAGGAGATGATGCATCAAACACTTCTCCCCTGCACAAAAACAGGTAGAGCTGCTCTTCCTGCTGTCATCTCTCCTTGGAAAACTCGCCTCACATACTCGCACACACCCAGTTATGCATTCCTGTCTCCTGACAGACGCCAGGAAGGTGCCTCTGATCACACCTTTTTCCTATCGTGTCAAAAGAACCTGCCACAGGTTTACTTCACATAGCTGCCTCCTGCTTCTCCCTCAACTCCCGCTTCTTCACACTTCAAAATGGACATTCAACATCCCAGGGCCAAACGAATTAACATGCCAAATGTGCACCAGAACTATTGGACATTAGCCACTGGAAACTCACACACTCATGGGACACGGTGTATGGAAACACAGACATCAGAAGGATCTTTATCCACTATTACTGTGTGACATTACAGAGACAATGGTGTAGGGGCTGATGGACCACATGCTGCAGTGTTGGCTAGTCTAGTTGTTAAGGTGCAAACCTCCTCAACATTTACACAAAAACATTGTGTATCAGCTTTCGCTTTTTCATTTTGAGGCAATTTCCCTTTTCCACAGCAAAACCAGACTAACAGGAAAACCACAAAAGCTACACATTAACCAGTTACAATACAGTATGTGTGGATCAAAGGGAAAACCAAGAGTGGCAGGAGTGGAGAAAAGTGCAGTGAATAATGGAACAAACTGTGGGGCACTATGACAGCAGAAACTGTGCTGTCCTACAGCACTGAAAGAACAGGCTGACATTTTTCAAAACTACCCTTATTCGCTTTCTAGTCAAGAACTACATGAGAATATTGAAACCGCTCTCAAATCTGTTGAGCAGTAGCCGTTATCTTAACCATAACGATAGGGTGAATGAACTTTAGAGGCGCTGATCAATGTGCAGTGTATTTTAACTTTGGACAGCACCATACTAACTGTTTCCTTCTATTTCCAGTCAGTTACACACAAACACGCTGATGCACGTGCTCATATTAATACTTCCAGGTTGTTTGATGCAATCTCAGACACTTGGGTATTGGGCTCTAATCAGGTTAGTAGTACACTCTTTTTTACTGTGCAGTTTTATATGCCATTTTTAAATATATTTGAACAATATGCTAATCTTAATATTCTTTCTTTAGTTTTAATGATATAATTCACTCTTAAGCATTCTTATACCTGGAAATCAGAACAGACAGCAGACTAACAATATCATTGCACAGTACACCTTGTGTCTGCACAAAAGACAAAAAGCTATTGATTCACTACCAATCTATACACATTAATGAGACAAATCAAACACACACACAGTCACCACTTATAACCGAGTTGCAAGGCAGCACTGACTGCAGGCTGGCACAACGACAAACTCTTTTTCATACAAACTTTGGTTAAAAGTACAGCACACCTCTACAAAAGAGACCTACTGTCTGCAGTGTATTAGCTGTGACATTTAAAAACACATTACACTACTGCGCAGTGGTTGGTAGTACAGCATTCCTGTGCAGACTGAAAACCAGCCATGGGTATGAAGCCACATGCCACTAGCCACCATTCACCAAGACAAATATACAAGCGTGTGCTGCAAAGTTATTATTATTATTAAAGAATGCAACTGCCATGCTCTGCCTACAGTAAAATGAATTTACTGAGATGCACAATTAAATAAAGGCTTTTAAACCTACTCCTTGCTAGGGCAGGCTCTGCTGTTCCTATCTAATTAGACATGAGAATCAAAACATAACAGGTGCAGACAGGGGGACGTGAAAACTTGAAGAAACAGAGGACAAGAGGAAATGACCAACAGACAGAGAGACTTAACAATTAATCGAGAAAAAAAAAAACAGATTTGCAGAGTCCTGTATTGCACATCACTGCCAAAGTGCTGATGCTGTACAGACGCCACGACAGCAATGACGACAGCTGATGCTATAGGAGGAGAAAGGAAATGCTGACTCTTCTGGAGGGCAAGCCCAAGGGAGCGAGGAAGGAAATGAGACAGCGTGAGAGCAAAGGGAGGGAGAATAAAAGATGCCTCAAAGGGGGAACAATGAAGGTCAGAGACAGGCAACCAGAAGAGAAGTGTGAAGGTGAACAAGGCAATGAAATCCACTTAGTTCTAGTTGACTTAGTTCTAACCACTAACTATGCCATGTTTTATATTCACACACATTTGCACACAAATATCTGCATGCACACTAAAAATGCCTGCTGAGGCTCAGCTTTTGAAGCTGTGGGCCAAGACGTGAAATTGCTCTTGAAGACTTCATTCGATTCTCCTCTCATCCCCCAAGCAATGTCTAGACTGTCTGTCCCTCTCTTGCAATGAAACCAAGGCAAGAGATTAGATAGGGAAGGAAATAAAAAGGTGCCAAACTGTGAAATAAAGCTGTATCTGTGGTTGTATTCATTGGCTGAGCAAAAGAAAAACAATGTCATACAGGGACTGAAATGGTGCGTTTCCTGGTTGACCTACAAGTCAGAAGGTTATCTAGAGAGAAAGCACCACTGGAGCTTGTAACGACTGATAATCCTGCTTCTCCCAATACAAACTGGGTGAATGTAAACAAAGCAGCAGCTGTTTAGAAACTTTATTCAGAACAGTTCTGTAAAGGGGTTATATCGGGGTGGCCGCTGTCCTGTTTGTTGTCCAACTATCCCTGCTGCTGATTACCTGGCTCACGTGTGTTCAGTCAGTCAGAAGCTGGAAGATACCATCTTAGATGAAAGTGGAGTGAGGAAAGATAAAGTGAATTTGTATCTTCCAGCTTCTGACTGGCTGAACACACCTGAGCCAGGTAATCAGCAGCAGGTCAGGCAGGGATAGTTGGAAAACAAGCAGGACAGCGGCCCTCGAGGACTGGAATTGGCCACCCCTGGGTTATATGGATGATGCTACGTTAAAGATTTGCTTGTAGGAGAGTCAAACAGTTTCAGAAACCCTTCCCGATGCACCATTTCCAACACTGAAATTCCAAAATTTTCCAGAACAGAAGGCCTGACATTCACACCCACTTCACGCAGCGGTTGGCCAGCTGTGTGGAAGTAAGCTGCATTTGATCTTCTCTCTCAAGCTCTCAGCTTATTCTTTACACAAATATTTGTCACCTTTATTATGTATGACTGAGGGCAACACTACCTATGTAGCCTATGCAAGAATGTGTGCTGTTATCCTAATAGATAAACAGTCTCAGAAAGAAAGAATAAACTGCTTCAGGGAACAAGAGGGGTCACCTGAAACAGGTTCACCTGCTCAGGAAAAATATTTCAAGTTGATTTGACTTACATTTTTGCTTGATACTAAAAATACAGCAGAATATTGTTGAACAAGAAACTGTACCTGAATGAAAACATGTAAGATGTATTAGAGTTTTGAAACTGTATTCAACTGTTTTCTTAGTCCAGTTTTCCAAATTAAAAGAAAACTGCAGCATTCTGCCTCATTGTCTATATTACTGTACATCTCTTCAGGCATTCTGTAAAAGCAGCTACCAGCAGTCAAATAAACTCAAAGGCCATCACGCCCCATGTCGGAATGCTGCTGGTGTGAAGGGACCACACAGAGGGTTGATGATCCCTGACGATGACTTTGATGAAAGAACCTCCTGTCCTATACTTCATTCGTCCAACCATTTGCTGTGCAGCAGTGCTGTCTGTTCACTCCTCTTGCTTTCCTTCACTTCCATCACAGGGTGTCACACCAATGTGACTCCCTCCCCGTGCTTCCTGACCCCCGCTATGTGAAAGCCCTGGAGTCGAGTAAAGCACCCCCATGAAATCCCCCAACCCCCTTCCCAAGACAACTATGACCTCTACCTTCCCATCTCCCTCCTCTGTCTCAACACTCCCCACCCCCATACCCTTTCCTAGGTGGTCTCCCCTGCAGTGATTTGTCAATGCAGTGCAGTCAGGATTAGCTTGAACTGTAACCTTTTGGGTTGTCCTTTCTAAGCACAAACTTCAAAACTAAAATTAAGGTTTAGGATACTGAAATTTATTTCTTCTTTACAGATGCATTGATTTCATGCACATTCACATTCACTGCTGGTCCCAAAGAAACTAAAAAAAAAAAAGAAGCTTTGTGACAAAATGAAGTAATGAAGAAATGATTAGTCAACTGACAGAAAACAATTAAAACATTTAAGTGATTTATTAAGTAAAATCACTATTTACTCACTGGTCCCAGCTTCTCATTCTCTTTAATGAAAATAATGATGAACTGCAGTAGAAATTTGCTGTCAACACTGGTATTTATTGGTAAGGGTTTTGATAGACCGATAATTGTAGCTCAGTCCCACATACCAGAGGTTTTACTATGTGTCACAATCCTGTGTATAATACCACTGCTCTCAGATAAATAAAAAAAAAATAGCCTAGCTTCAGTTATTGGTGAAGAATATATTTTAGCTGCAAATTAAGAGTACAGATTCTCTACGAGTTGACAAAACCTTTCAAAATCCATCATGGCAGCATGCACGGTTGCCTGGTAAAAACCATTATGTTCCTCAAACCAGGACAAGCTGTGTTTTTTGTATATGTTTTTGGCCCATAAAGGATAAACTTCATGTCTGTTTCTTCAGTTACTACTTAGTCTTGGCAGATATTTAAAGAAGTACAGTAAAATGCGAGAGAGCAAAGGAATGGCTTGAAGACAGCAGTGACATCCACAATGCTGCATTTTCTTTTCTCCTTTAGAAAAGAGCACTGCCCTGCAGTCACTACTCACATGATGCGTTGTGTGTGTAGAAGAGAAAATGTGCATCTATGTGTGTGTGTGTGTGAGAGAGAGAGAGAGAGAGAGGTGGGCACACAGAAACACAGACTGCTGTGTGAGAGAGAGAGAGAGAGAGAGAGAGAGAGAGAGAGAGAGAGAGAGAGGTGGGCACACAGATAGACTGCTGGCAAGCTAAAATGCCCTCTGTGCTGTAATTCACCAGATGGCAGAAAAACCAGGGGTATTACTACAGTACCACATGCACACATGACATTTTCTAACCCTATTCATGAATAAATCAGCATGCAATGACAGGAATAAATGTAGGTTTGCATGCACTGAAGACAATTTATTAACCCTTTAAATGAGCAATACTAAACATAAAATACATAAGCATGTTAGAGCACAGAGTCCCCTGCCAGTTTGGACCTAGTAAATAAAGTAGACAATATCATAATAAAACAACTAGTAATGAGCCCCATAAATCCAGGCAACAGACACTGCAGCACACAAGAATGCCAATCTTAGGTGGTTTATGGTGTTGTATAAGATTTAAATGTAGTTATAGCTACACTTTACTGCAATATAATGCATCTTCTGTACTGTAAACAAACTAAGGCCCCAATAACTGCTAGTGGTTTCAACAGAGAATGCACCTTGAACTAGCCCAGAGGATGCCCCATCTCTAGCAGCATGTACACAAATTAGGCATCCATGTTCACAAACATTTAAATAAAAAAAAATTTTATTATCAGAAGACAAACTTTGTCTGTGTTTGCAGTATGAAAGACATGCATCTATAGAAATTTGCTTTGTTTATTTTTTCCCCCATTGTTGTCTGGCTAGACAACTGGTTATGTTTGTATTGTGCACAACAGGAAAAAGGTGGACAGTGGAGGTGACCGGTTATACAAGCAACAGGAAGGAACACGGCAGCAACAAGGAGGGGCTGGCTAGGGACCAATCAAGATCTTTGACAAACACTGCTCCACACCTAAGCAGGAAGAAAAAAAAAGCCAAAAGGTGCTGTTTAGGGGATGTTGTACTGCCTGATACATGACCAGATGTTTACAGAAATGCCCTATAATAACAACTTAGCTTCTCATATAACCACCAGAGAGGAGTGTAGGCAGAGGTAGCTTAGTGGTTAAGACCTTCCTGAAAATGAAGTACATTTTAACTTATAACCCTCCTTATTCAACACGAATTGTCATTTAAGATGAAAAATTAAGACAGCCTACACTATGAACTGAAACTGCACCAAGATCAGCTGACTGAGCTATTCTGTGGCAAGCTAAATGGAAGCCAGCTAAACTTTGCTTAAACCTACCAACCTTTCTCATCCACAAACGTCTGAGCTTTTGAATCTACAATCCTAGATTAGCGATTCAGAAGTCAGCGAATGTTGCGGTTTCGCTCCTAACAGTATATCTAACTAGATGGTCTCTGGCACATGGAAGCCATTTCACAAAAACTATAGGTCAGTGACAATGTCCTCTGTGTAAGCCACAGTTCTGCTGCTTCCCTCAACAGAAGCTTCCTCAATACAAAAAATTGAGAAAAAAAAAAATAGATGAAAAGCCCTCAATCATTCTAGTCCAAGGTCCAATGCTTCATTAGACTATTGCTAGCTCGATTAGATAAGAGCACACATAAAACAAACCCTCCACACACGCACACAACCCCTGCTGGGATCATTAGAGATATTCATAATCAGAGTGCTCCATAGCATCCAATATGCATGCAATGACAAATTTGTGCAAGACAGCATGAAGGCCAAATATACCCTCTCTCCATGCTCCCCATTCACACACACACGCTACTCCCTGCACTTTGAGCTCTAACTCTTCTGTGACACTCAGAAGATTAATATAAACTCTCTTTTCTTTCTCTCTTGCCATTACAGCTCACAGCTTCAAATGCTAAGTACACATCCTGTTACTGCTGTGTTTACACAGTGCAGACCACTACAAGCCTCAGTATAGATGCTGGATCGGGTTATCAGTTAAGAGTTAGAGCTCCAGTTTTGTTAGTGTTTGGTAGATATGACACCCAAGCGTTCCATGAGCCTCGGCTGATGAAACCAGCTAGAGGTTCAAATAAAAGCAGCAGTGAAGTGACAAAGCTTCATCCTTTACTTCGTGAACAAACAACTAGATAGCTTCTGTATTTCAGGCAAAACTGACTGGTACCTTCAGCTTCCAACAGCACAACACAGTTGTTCATATTTTGCACCAACGATGATGACTTGCTATTTTTTGAATCATTTATATCACAAATCCCCCTTGAACAAGCACTTGGCAACAGCGGGGAGGAAAAACTCCCTTTAACGGAAGAAACCTCAGACAGACCCCGGCTCTTGGTGGGCGGCCTTCTGCCTCGACCGGTTGGGGTG
>NW_018128117.1:37271-70138 GCF_001952655.1 Monopterus albus
CTTGATAGCTAAAGGCTCTGCCTCCCATTCTGCTTCTGTGGACTCTAGGAACCACAAGTAAACCTGCACTCTGAGAGCAAAGTGCTCTGTTAGGATGATAAGGCTCTACGAGGTCTTTAAGATACGATGGAGCCTTGTCATTAACATTACTCTGGCTGCAGCATTTTGGATTAGCTGGAGGCTTTTTAGGGAATTATTGGGATATACTTATAGTAAAGAGTTACAGTAGTCCAGCCTGGAAGTAACAAATGCATGGACCAGTTTTTCAGCATCACTTTGAGACAGGATGCTCCTGATTTTTGCAATATTGCGCAGGTGGAAGAAGGCAGATCTAGAGACTTGGTTTATGTGTGATTTAAAGGACATATTCTGATCAAAGATGACTCCAAGGTTCCTCACAGTAGTACTGGAGGCAAGAGCTATGTCATCTAAAGTAACTATATGATTAGACAGCAGATTTCTAAGGTTTTCAGGCCCAAGCACAATAACTTCGGTTTTGTCCGAGTTTAGACGTAGAAGTTGCAGGTCATCCAGGCCTTTATGTCTTTAAGACATGCTTGAAGTTTGACCAGCTGATCTGATTCATTTGGCTTTATAGATAAATATAACTGAGTATCATCTACATAGCAATGGAAATTTATACTGTGCTTCCTGATAATATTGCCTAAAGGGAGCATGTATAAAGTGAAGAGAATTGGACCTAACACAGAGCACTGTTGAACGACGTGACTAACTTCAGTTTGTGTGGAACATTCATCATTAACATGAACAAATTGAAATCTTTCTGATAAATAAAATTTCAACCAACTTAGCGCAGTTCCTTTAATCCCAATAACATGTTCAAGTCTCTGCAGTAAGATGCTGTGATCAGTGGTGTCAAAAGCAGTACTGAGATCTAAGAGGACAAGTATGGAGACAAGTCCTTTGTCCGAGGCTAGGAGAAGATCATTGGTGACTTTCACCAATGCGGTTTCTGTACTATGATGGACTCTAAATCCTGACTGAAAATCCTCAAAAAAATCATTCTTGTGCAAGTGGTCACATAACTGCTTTGCAACAGCTTTTTCAAGGATTTTGGAAATAAATGAAATATTAAACACAATCAATTAAAGAAAACATATTAATTGATAATGAAAACAATCACTGGTTGCAGCCTCTATCAGCTACAACACCATAAAAACAGGGAATGGGTACATCTCAGTTCCATTAACTGCATCCATGTTTCCTTCACTTGTGTCTCTTCCTTGCATTTTAGTCCCACCCACATAAGATGTGAGGGAAAGATGCAAGGAGAGGCATTAAGGAAACACATTACAGACATGAAACATCCTTTCCTCTGATCATCCTTCATCTAAAATATCCAATCACCAACTGATTTCCGATAAAGGAGTGTACCAGTCCATAAAAGACATCTGTGAAAGATGGTCTCTTGCATCCTCACTCGTGCTTCCTGCAGACAGCCTCACATTTGTCGATGCTTGCTCCTCAGGTCAGAAATAAGAGCTTTGGGATGTCCCTCAAGATGGTGTACCAGAATGACTTCCGGGTCAAGCGAGAATTGAGAAATGATCACTTAAGGGACTGGGGATGTACCTAGTGAGTGTTTTGAAACCAAACTGTGTTGGGTTCTAATACAAAAGCATCTCGGACCATTTACATTTTGAAAGCATAAATATAAAAATTCTCTAACTGACAACCACAACAGAGTTAAAGTCTGGGTGAAAAGCATGTTGTAAGAACTGGAGGCCAGCTGATCCAGTTGGAGCAACCAGTCAGTGAGGCCCGACCAAAGGATGATTGCTTTGTGGCTGCTGCCCGACCTGTCTGTGACCCAGAGTCTCAACACTGACCCTATAATTCTCTGAGTAAGTATCATCTGTCTAAGTGCACTGACAGCACTCGAATATCAGTACACACATAAGCGCTGATTTAGAAACGGCAGCCAGTCCCAAAATATACTAGGAAGAGGGACTGTTGATTCCTGCTCGCTAACTGCTCTGATACACACCCACACACACACACACACACAATGCTGGCAAGGCAAAGCTTTAATATAAATGTCCCCTCAGCTGGAAATTGTTTCCAGTGCAGCTGAAAGGCTCCTTTTATTGGGTCCCACATCACCAACCCCCCTTCCGCTATTTCTCCTACACATGCATATGCACACACGCACACACACACACACACACTCTCTCTCTCTTCTTTCTAGTAAACATTTAGACTGACAGCGAACTAGTGTGTCACTGAAGAGCTTTTGTTTTATATCTATTTGAATTATATGAGGAAACATTACAGCTGCATAGCGCTATGGAGAGTTCTCCTCCTCTAACATCACTTGAATGCTACCAACATTTAAGACATGTTGCTGTATCAAGATGTCTGAGTTTGACAGTGCAATCAATGCCTGCTCGAAAACTGAAATCAAATACTGTACGTGTCCTGAGGCTGTATTTGTGCAGAATTTCTAGTAGAAACATATTATCTAAATAGAACACATTAGCTACTAAGTGAGTGACTCCTCATTTGCATTAATGATTCTACAGCATCTTTTCCACTGCCTGGTACCAGTTCAACTCGACTTGACTCAACTCTACTCACTTTTGGTACCGGGTGCTTGGTTTTCCATTGCTTATGGTCCCCCTCTCGGTGTAGCTGGTTGTCATAGCGACACCGCATTACACTGCCGTAACGTCATCATTAACCATCACAGTAACAATGGAGGACATTGAAGGTACACTGTTCTTGATTTTCTGTATGTGGCTGTTTTGAGTCAGTACTATAAACTACAGTAAAGCAGCGGTTAGGGTTAAATAATGTTGCTCTTAAAAATTGTGCTGTTTTTGTTCCAGGACACCTCGCACATTGATGATGCGATTTCTCTGACCAATCGCTAGTCTGCAGTGTTTACACACCCCCATCTGGTACCGCCTCTGCTCGCTTGGAACCTTGACTGAGGTGATACCCAAAAGAGTACCAGGTACTAGCCCCAATATTTGACTGATAAAAACATAAATAAGGCAAGTCAAGTCAAGCTGGTACCAGGCGGTGGAAAAGGTGCTAAAGCGTAGAATATCTGTCACTTCACACAGCTGCCTCAGTTGACAGAGAAACAAGTACAGGATCTTCACACCGCTTCCTTTTAGAAACCAAGACTTCTCTTAAGTGCAGTAACACTTGTTTTTGTCTGCTTATCGTCTCCTCTACATGTCACCTTGTGACCCTTTCATAAAGCTTCTCTTCTGCTTTTTGGTTTCTCAGTTAAGCAAGCTCACAACATGTATAGTATTAGGAAGCAGTAACTCATGTCCTTTTTTAAGTTGCTGTTTTACCCATTTTGTGTAACTCAGTCAGGATCACAGCTACGAGACACAGAGGTCATGTCTTAGTTGTCATGTCTGTCCGGGTTTTTAAATGTGTGAAGGACTTTATATTCTGCTGTAATTACACACACACACACGCACACACACGCGCGCGCGCGTGCACGCACACTTAGTGGGTTTTAAGGCAAAAGAAAAAATGAAAAGAAAATTGTAGCCTGTTTGGATTTGCCAGAATTATATTCCTATTGTTGTGGAGAAGGATTTCAGTTACATCATGTCAGGAGAAAGAAAAGGTTAGGAAATTAAATGAATAACATTTGAAAAATGAATAGTAGAGACTTTCTGCTGACTGGTCGGACTAAACAGAGGAACATAAGGGACCAAATGGCTCAATGACAAGAGTAGAGGCTCAACACCATTACAAGTAATCAGTGGCCTTTAGAAGCAGCTTAGTTTGTGCTGTTATCTCGAGCAAATGTGATTTAGATTGGGTGTTACTCCGCTAGCAAAGCCAAAAGCAAACAAGTCACACTTAAGAGGAAGAACAGGTTGTTGCTTTTCTTGGTTTCCCAATATAAACGGGTGTGTATATGGATACGTGAACAAAATCCAATGAACAATAATCACCTCAAAAGTGGCTGCAAGTATAGTCTAGTTAGGATGACTCTGTCATGTCAACGTCATCTAGAGCTTGCACATTACTCACACTCATGCATGTCATGCTCTGATTTTGTAACACCTGGCATAAAAGCTGACATGTCCTCACTTTACTTCTGTCCTGACGTATTCAGGGTCCAGCGTGTACAGTAAAGATTACTGCTGTTTCGCTCAGGCTTCAGTAATCAACACTGAATGTGGGTATATCATTCCAACATCACTGCACCTGCAGTACAGGTTTACTAGAAAATTAAGCACACAGTCACCTTTTCTTTGTGAAGAGAGATCAGAGCACCAGAATCAATAGGCCATAAGTTTCCCTCAGACTGGGACCAGCAGAGCTCAGACAGCGATGAAGCAGTTCAACACATTCCTCAGCCTGAGCAAAGCCATACCTGCCAGCACTGAGTGCTGAGAAGAAAGGGGATTTCCCGCAGAATAAGCCTTTTTGCCAACACAGATGTACAGAGAGACTTTTTCTTAGAACCAATGAGCTCTAACTATTCAGGCGTCTAGCTGAGATGATCAGAAATGCAAACTCATGTAAACAAAGAAAAGGTAGGGTCTCATTTTTAAGCTTAATACTTGAGGAAATCTAATAGCTAGCTTCATCCTAAAGACTTTATTGAAGCTTGATTTTTTTTTCTTTTTAATGTATCTAGCAAAAAAATGATCATGAGCATAACGGTCAAGAAAAACCTCAACTCCGCTTCTAATTTGATTTCCTTTGGTTGAAGGTGTTAACCTTGTGGCACATACTCAGCGCAGCAAAGAAGATAGATCAAGCTGAATACATACACAGTAAAGCATCCTAGCTCTGCTATGACTACAACCTTGAAATGCACTAAGCAGATTCAGAAAAACTCGTGAGAGTTTGGCCATTTCTCACCAGCAAGAGCGATTTTTATTGAATAACTCCACTACATGACTCCCATAGAGGAAACATGTAGCCATAGAGCATATTATAAATAAATTATCAGCTGAAACATGAAATATGGAAAAGGGAAAAGCAGGAGTGTTGACAGGTGCAGACTAGATTGTAAGTATCTGTACAGTTACACATGTTTTGTTCAAGATTCATGTTTCAGCTCACTGATTTTGAAATAAAATAATAGATAGTACAGAGAAATGCTAAGTCTCAACATTAGCTCATTTGAGTAGGTTTACATCAGTCTTGAGAGATCTGTGTGTGAGACAGCCCTTAGAACACACACAGATCCACTACTTTATTTTTAATTGAATATGCTGAAGCCCAGAGTCTGGAAAACAGACAAACAAAAGTTTTAACTCTTCCAGTACTTGTGGTTTGCAGTGTATGTACAACTCTATCTATGCAGCAGGGCTATTCATAGAGGACAATGCATAGGACTGCACATGCAGCAATGAAGTACACACAGAGACAAACATGAACAACAGTTACACAAGCAATCAATGGATGAGAAGTTCTCAATAGGACTTTCTGATGGTGTTATAGACATGCATCAATCCAAAACTGAACTAATGCTACACAGCCACAGAGGACTGCTGAACATACACAGTGACAAAAGCTTTGCTAATACCAGCAATGCTCTATACAAAATGAACAATGTCTGCAAACTTCGACAGCTGCAGTCAGTGTTCCATTTACTATTCCTACCCATGAGAATAGGCCCATTCAGTTTATTATCGGCAGTGACTACCATGATTTTAGCTGCCATATTAGACTATCACGGTTTCATCTCTGAGTCATCAGGTTCCTGAAATGCTTGAAACTGATATAAAAAAAGGTGCACAACCTTCAAAACTACTGATGATATGTAGCCCGGTGCTCAAAGGCCTATAGGTGGCGATGTCAAGAGTCAATCTATCAACTCCTGCACCCATGTGGGATGATGTAATCCTGATCTGTGACTCAGACTTACAATACATGGCACTGGAAACACGCACATATTCACTGACATGCTACAGCCAGCTGGCACTGTCAGGATTCAGCAGTGTTCTCTCTCCCTCTGAATGCATCAATCAAAGTCCTGTTAGCAGCTTCTGCCTGAGGCTGCAAATGCCTGCAGACCTCTGTGTCCTCTCTGTCATACATGCTGAGCTAAGCTCGAGTGGGAAGAGGGACGGGGAGTGCTGTTTTCACCGCCAAGGAATCCCCACCCATTGTTTATTCACAACCAACACACCTCTAACCCCAACCTCTGACTCCTCTGTGTGTTGGTTTGTTGCCGGGCGTGTTTGTGTTTGCCAAAGGACTCTTAACAAGGTCAGAATAAACTAAACAGCTTTCAAAGCCGCTAAATTATAATTAGCCACACAAAGAGTAGCAGAGACAACTGGCTTTTAGAAACATACTGTTCCAGTAAAGCAGAAATTTGTTTATTTCATTAATAAACAACTGATACATTTATGCTATGTATGTATGCTTTTCAATGTGGTCCCTGCTATAACAGGAAAGAGTCACAGTTGCACAATTAAAAGAACCAGAAATTTTTAAATAACAATTAAGTTGAAATGATTTATTATTCATTATTATAGAGCTGGACCCAATAATTTGACTATTCAGATATTTGTTTGTTAGGTAGGTAATTGGTTTTTAATTTTAGTATTCAAATATTCGAGACAGCAGAAAATTATGGAGAGAGCTGGGTCTGCTAGTCGGTAAGCTACTCACGCTGAAAACAATGGAGCAGATCTCCAATAAGTTATCCAATCAATCAATAAATTATAAGCAAGACACTGCTGAAACACAAAGGATGCCTCTTTACTGTAGTATGGCAGACAGACAATGAGCTACAACCTAATTTTCATCTAAACGAGCTGTTCTGATGAAATTTTGTATGATCCGCCGGCTGTGAGATGGCTGCACTGGGACTGTCTATAAAGTACAACATCGAAACAAAGAAATACAATAACATTCAACAACTTAACCCTAACTAGACACCCTTAGACACATTCCAAACTAAGTGTTCTGGTATAACAAACAGGAGAGCAGTGATGCTTTAAGTGATTTTGGTGACACTAGGCTACCCTAAGAGTGAATACTTTGGTAGCATCTCTTCTCAGTGTTGCATTTTGTTGACGTCACTGTGCCCTCGTGCCTTGTGTGCTTGAATGAAGCCCCGAGGACCATAAGGTAAAAGTGCCCTATGTCTAAATGACAGAGAGCTGTTGCTTTAACAGACTGATGAAGCAGCCCGAATGAGTGATGAAGGCCTAAGCACTGAAAAATAGAGTGAGTACAGGTGATCAAGTGTGCCAGATTCATTGGTTCCTTTTCAGTCAAGAGTTTATGATCCTACACCCTTATCAGCACGACCATGTGGTGTGCAAGATGTTTGTCAGAACTGTTAACCTGTTTTACAAAGTGAACACTTCAATTCAAAATACTAATGAATGAATACTGATTGTTACTGATGAACAATTTCATCTAGCGTGCCTCCTGGTCTGGTTGAGTCAGGGCTGTTATTGCCACCTCCAACACAAATTAACACGTACTTAGCGCTACACAAATGACGGGTGTCTGAATACTACCCACTGAGTGCGCATGAGTGTGCACATGCCATAACAGTGTTTAATTCTTCATATCATCAAGGATCAAATGTGTGCCCCTATGCCATTAGAAACCAGTTCTGATCAGAAAGTGAAGCCATACATTCTATTACCACTTTCCAATAACTAGTAGCTTTACTAATGGTTTATAGGTCAGTTATAAGCCAGGATGTAGAAAATCCAGGTGAGAATCACAGGTATATCACCACTTAACTTCTAGTACCAATGAAAATGGAATACACAACAAACCTTTTCCAAACCTAAGCCAGAGAGGACGGTGCCTAAAAGCTAGCACTAGCACCAGCAATATAACAAATATATATTTCACTTGTATTGTGTGGCATTCATTCATGTAAATGGCAAAGTAAGAATTTCATTGTACAGGGAAACACGTTTCCTAACTGTGCATATGACAAATAAACACTTTGAACCTTGAACCTTTGAAATATACTGCGAGGTTTAGTCAATCTTGTAAATACTTTATTATACATTAATAAAGGCAATAATTACGACAACAACACCCTTATCAGAAAATTGGACTGTCAGGTACTTCTGTGTGTGTGTGTGTGTGTGTGTGTGTGTGTGTGTGTGTGTGTGTGTGTGTGTGTGTGTGTGTGTAGTTGGGACTCCTTGCCTGTACTGGGACATACTGGAAGCAGCTGTGTTTAAAATTCACTCTGCTGCACAGGAGCTCTTGTGCTGTGCTGCCCTTACCTAAACTGCAATTAATTCTACTTCTGTTTCAGTCGTTTCTACTCGTTTTCTCATTGTTACAAACACAAACCTGCAGTGCACCCCAACCCAGTCCCTCCACATACTCACGCAGGCACCCTGACCTCAGATCCAAGCGTCCTGTTGTTTCTAAAGGTGCCATTTCAACCTTGTCAGCGCTTCTAATGTCTGACTGGAGCAAGGTAATTTGGCCCCCTCCTCTTTTTCTCCTTTAGATAAAAATCCCATCCTCTATTCTCGAGAGGCATGACTTTTCCTTCTCCTTTTCTTTCTCTCAGATTCATTCACCCACAATGCTTGGCACCAGCAATCTCCTCTCCTCCTACTCTCACTCCCACTCTATACAGCCTGTATAAGAGTGTGTTCATAGACGTTCTCCTTGCACAGGCAGAGAAAGTTTGGGGGGAAGATGGGGAAAAGACAGGGTGAGTTAAATGCAGATAGTGGATATTTCCCAAATTTACTTTGAGAACACAAGGAGCTAATTTGATGTGTATACTGAGTTAAGCCGCAGAAGAAATCAGTTGTTCCAAAGATTTATGCTGGTGGCAATCCTGAACCGGCTCACTTCTGTGCAGAATGTCACCTTTATGTTTTTTCTAGACATGTTAATATCATGAGCCCGAAAACAGCAACTCTAGTGTGAACAAAACCCATTTAAAACAATGTTTGAGAGTTGGTGGTGGAAAAAAATTATTTTACTGCTGGTAAAAGTAACTTTATGGCCAACACTACCAAAAAATGATGCAATAATAACGTGATACTTCCCCACCAGGGAAATTCTTAGAGCAGATATCAGACACAGCTATGAAACAGCTGATAGTGACTCGGTGTTGCTAGAGAAAACACAACCAGATCCTCTGGCTGAATCATAATCTTACACTACAGGTCAAATACACCAAAAAAAAAAAAAACACTATTAAAAGGCACATTACAGTCAACAATAAGGACAGGAAACCCAATACAGTTCTAAAGGGACTCATTGAATCCTTTCAAACCTATTATCAAAGTAGTTTGTTAGGTGGGGGAGGAACACATCGGTTTCAGGTGCCTCTCACCATGCTCCCCTTCCTGCTACAATTTGATACACTTCTGGTAGCTCTGGTAAGAAAAACAAACAAACTCGGGAACACATGAAAAACATGAACAAGTGCAACCTGAGAATACCGCTTTTTATGGATTTCATACGTACACCAAGATTTATGGAAACGACTCATTATCTTTGCTGATTCTTTACCCAGGCTTCTCCAATTTACAGTAAGTTTGTGATATTTAAGATTTTCTCATGGACCCGCAATGTCATGGCATTTGTCTCTTGTCTGCACTTTCAATAGATTACACCAACGTTACGATGTGTCAATAATCAGTGTCATAATAGTTTAAAATTGCGTAAGTGGTCAGTAAGTAATCATCACAGAGCGACCCTGTGTAGTAATGGTTTGATTAAATGCAAGATGATTTCTCATAAAGCAACTAAGCTTAGTTAAACCCAAGTTATTTGACTGCTATTAACTCTAACGTGAGCATGGCACCACCTAAGAGGAAACCAGGGGATGCTCAGCCTAACATATTAACAAGGAAGAGAGGAGAGGTCGAGAAGTGGTAGAGTAAGGGAGAGAGGTGAGAGGGGCAGAAGGAGGGGTGGCGAGGGCTCCGGCATTAGCATAAGCATCGGTGACACAGGTATACAGGCTATGGGTCAAACGCAGGCTGCGGGTGAACCAGCAGATAGAAGCAAACAGAACATCTGGCTGGGACCCAGAGCTTTGGGCGAATTTTCATACATCGATGCCATGGTCAAATTTGTTTTCAATGCCAAGTGGAGCAATGAGTCATGCACACTGTGCTCATGATGGGAAAATGAGCAGTTTGTTTCACATTGCTGAGCAGTTCAAACTGCAGCTTGCACCAACTTGAGAGTTTATTATTTGATATACTTTATTATGTGGATTTTTTTTCTTTTTATCTGTATCTTTATTTTTTTTTATAGATTATTTGTTCTAACGTCTTTGATTGTGAAGTAATTTGTGGCTTTGACAGTTATTTGTGTGCAATAAATATTAACACTCTCCTTGTTTTATGTGACCTTTACATTAGGGTCACATACCTTTACATTAAATCAATTTTATCATGTGCACACAAAATCTCTATCATCCTCTTGCCACTGTGCCTGTAATATTTTCTAGGGGAAACATTGAGGATAATTAACTATTAAACCTAAACCGTGGTGTAACTACTGAGCTGAAGGGTTGTCGGGCATTCACCACATATTCTGTCACTACCCTGGGACATTCATTAACCCTGACCTCACTCATTTTGCTCCTCACTGGGGGGCTGCGCTGCAGCCGCAGGAGCCGTAAAACTTGTAGAAGTATAAAAGTAAAAAAAAACAAAAAAAAAAAACAACAAATTCTGCAGGTACACAGGCCATGCCATACGCTGTCTACCAATTATAAAAATTGTTGATGTTCTGAATGCATATTACCCAACAGGGAACTCTTCTCACTGCTTAATCCCCACGGTTCAGTCACAGCCCCATCTTCCACAGTTGTGACACAAGACAGTGGATGTTCATTGTGGTTTCAGAACAATTACACACCTAATATTTAAGCAGAGAACTTGTTACTCCCTTTATCCTGTGTACTTTCCTGCACATAGTATGCTGTCACCTAGTTATCACACCTTTGTATATGTCATCTCCCATTTTTATGCCAATGACTGTGGTGTCAGAGAAAGGGGCAAAAGAGACTAAACAGAGATTAAGAATGAAAGGTTTGATAAAGAATTTGTTGGCTGCAGAGCTCAACAAGCCTCAATATTTTGCAAACTTGTAACCAGATTCAAAAATACATGATTGGTCAACACAACTGCAAAGTGATTCAAAAACAATGAAGTTAATTTGAAGCCTCAAACAGTCACATAGATAGCAACAAAACACAAGTCCTATAAACATTCTTTCAGATTCAGGAGGATTCCACTACCACTCATAATAGGTCAGAAAATGATTATACCCACAATCCATGGACATTCCTTGAGATGTGGTATACTTGACATCTTTAACTGGACCACAAAAACAAATAGCCCAGCTCATTTCTAACATCCCACCAAAATTATCCCCGCATCCTCACAAAACATTAGACCTGTTGTTTAGGGGATCAGCTGAACTCGGCCGGGGCAGTACGACAGGCGCAGCTGGGATATCTAAGGAGGACATTATGTGGTTTATCCTTTCTATAGATAGACCAGGAGTTATTCTTAGAGCCACCACGCACTAGCAGCAAAGATGACAGGCATAAAATGGCCAGGCAGAGGGGAAATATACCCACGTCTGGGCAAACCCAACTAAATACATTTTATATTAATTTGTGGAATAGCTTAGCCATGAGACTGCAAGTCTGCAAAATGCAGGTTCATAATACTCACCTCAGTCAGTAAGCTAGTGTAAAATATGTAAACAAGATGTGATAAGGATAATGTCACCTGACAGTGATGACAAACTAAAGGTCAAAGTTTAGTTTCCTTTATAACATATACTACATACTGTAAATAGTACAGCTGGGGACAACAGGGTTTTACAATCAACAGAAGAACATCTAGTCCTAAACCCCAAGCTCTTTGCAGTCTCACTTTCTGTGATGCTGGAGGTTCATAAAGTGTCAAATCAACCTAAGACAACAGTTATCGTAAAGATCCTTGTGCTGGACAGACAGGTCGGAGAGGTGTGCTAGTTTGGGATGAGGGGCCAGCATGCTCAAAGTGAGAATAACAGTCTAATTCCAATCCAAACATACAGTATCTAACTCAACAAAAGTTATATTTATCTGTTGTGGTCTTACTGCTTACACACACACACACACACACGCACACGCACACAAAACACCATGGCAGGTAAACATTTTGCAAACCATGTATTTTGTCTATTGGCTTCCACTGATTTGCATACATTAAGAAAATCAATAGTGTCTTAACTTCATTAACTTTGCAGTGCTGCAACAAATCAATTAATCAGACTATTAAAAAAAGAAACTGACTAATTGTTGACTAATCAATAATGTTAATCTCAAACAAACATCTGATCTGCATTCATTATTATCAAATTATCATCATGAAGCAATTCAAAGTTTTAAAATCTGAAATCAGTGGAAGCCAATTACTACTTGGAACTGAAGGAAAAACATAACTATTTACAGATATTTAAAAACAGTCATTAAAATTAAGAGTTGCACTTGAAAAACACACTCATCACGATCATACAAATTAAATTACACCAGAGTTTTCTTCCCCTGAAGATTTACAAACCCAACTTTGAGAAACACCAGGAAGTTACTGGGCTTATATCACACTAGGTAGAAGATGTAACTAATGAAATCTGAACTATGAGCCTTAAAGAACACTCTCAAATGCTGCTCTAATACACTTTCTGGCCATATCCCTATGACGATAAGTGGAAATGTAAATGGTAAAGCTCTCTTACCATGTCCGCTGGGGTGTTGCTGCCCGTCATCGTAAAGGTTTTCCGGATGTTCAGAGGGGTTTAAACGCGCACACACACAGACAAACACAAGACAATGACTTCTTTTCGCCTCCCCTGTAATAGCTCTCACGGGCTCTGAAAAACACGTCGTGGAGGTTTAGAGCAGGAAACAAAAACACAACTTATCCCAGGTGACTCGCTGTCTCTCCACAGTCTCAACACTGAGGTAGTCGAGACGTGCTACAACGCTTCTTCCTCTCTATTGCACAACCATTTCGACGATCATTCTCCACCAAAAATTGGTCGATTTTAAATTATATGTAATGTTAGTCGAATAAGCTGTCGACCCGAGGGCCTTGTTTGATCCTCCAAACATCAAGAATGTCCTGCTTTAAAAATGTTCCTACGCCATACGAAAAACCCAACGCCGCTGGTACATCCGGATACGGATCTTTTTCTTTCTTGGTGTAAATACGAAAAAACAAACGTAACGGTTACCGTCAACAAACACGTCGGTCGGTTGGTACAAAAACGCCTCACACGGTTAAATCTGTCGGTCGTGCTTTGTAAAACGGGACTTTATTAAGGTTGTTGTTACAGACTGCGTTGCTATACCTTTACGACCGTTCAGCTGTCATCCCGACTCTGAACTAATGGCAAGCTGGGTACGGAACAAGCCGCAGGACTTCCGGTTAAATTTTTCAAAATAAAACATATTTACTGTAAGTGCACAATTTCTGTATAGACAAACATTTTTTCAACATTTATATACAGGCGGTAGTAAAATGTAGACTAAATACATTTACACACATAGCTAAAACACTATATCAGTACAATTTTGATGTAGGCTTCCAGTACTTCACATATGTATTTCCAGTATGATACTTTATTTTAATACCCCACTGTGTTATGGAGATAAATACTGCACTTTTTAAGCTCTGCTGGAAAGTTTTTAATTACATAAAAACATATCGTTCAGTTAGTTTTGTTTTACACCAGATAAACAGCTGAGCTGGACAGTCAGAGAACACTGTAAGAGAAAATCAGAACATGTAAAAGTCACCCCTATCCCTGGGGTTACTCAGGCTACTCTTTTTTAATGACTGACTGATCTAACACTTAAAAATTACTGCATTAATGTGTTTTTACAGCAGAGGGGAGGAAATGAAAAAACCTAGAAGAGAAAAATTTAGAAAAAAATACGTTTTCATTCAGCCACCCATAATAGTAGTCATATTATACAAAATATTATATATAATCAGTCTAATTTTCTTTATATTGCTTTTTGCAGTGTTGAAATAAATTAAGGTTATTTATATATGCAAAAGTAGCAATAAATTACTATGAATACGTTGCATTACAATTGTATTCAGAAGTGTCCTTAAGTAAAAGTACAAAACAATTGCTCATAAAATATACTTAAAATTAAGTCAGTCACTGTGCAGAATGGTCTTCAGTGTTACATTCTTATAGTACTGAATAATTATTATTAATGCATTGACACGTAAGCATTACAGTAAATAGCACTAGTTATTAGGTTTATACTTTTGTTTAATTGCTTAATATTGCATCAGGTTTGAATTTAAATCATATTTTTGTTCACTTTATCTTTTATTCAGACAATGTTCTTGTACATTATAGATTACATTAAAATGTATGCATTAACAACATTTGCTTATTTTCATTGCATTAACAATAGGTAGATTAGGGGTTAATATATTGTGCATGTTGATTTTGATATTAACTTATTCCATTATGATAAACAGCATCGTTGTGCAGGTTTATTTGGAAGTTTTGGTTCTTTGAAATATTTTATTTTGAAGTTGTAATTGCTTTGTATCCGGATTTAATGTTTGTGTGTTGCTTGATGCGGCCAAATTAGGAACATGGCGGCAGTCCCCAGGTTGAGGATTGGAACAACGAAGTGAGTGCTTAAAGTATTGGGAGCCTGAGTGGTAGAGACTATCTCACACACTCCTGTAAAAGGGAGGGGAGGTAGAGGGGAATAGAGGAAGGGAGGTCTTTTTGAAGACAGAGGAGGATGTGGATAATCAAGGGAACCTTTCTTGGGAAAATGGAAATTCTTCATATTTAATCTTTGACAGCCTGCTATTAATGTTTATATGCTACACATCCAAACATAATGGGGCTTTCGGTCTTTACTGTGCTGCTACTGTATATAAAATCTTAGTTAATCAAGCCTTTTTTAAAAAGCTTTTTGTAAAATAGTGCACAGTAAAGATATGATACCATATTGACCTTTTCTGCCTGTCACCTTTAGGAAGGTCAAAGGTCAGAGTCACCTACAGAACATCACTGCCAGAGCAGGTTTTAATGTCTTTCAACCTGGGTCTTCTTGTACTCACAATAACACTCAAAACTAAATTCATTACATTAACAGTCAAGCATGGGGACAGTTCATTCCATTAGAAGTGATCCAGGAGGACAGGACAAGGCAACAAGGCTGTATATTCCTCTGTAATGACTTAATCAATAAATTAGTCAATCAGTGTTCAGGATTGCAAGTGCTGTCATGAAAAGTGAATGATGAATTTCAAGGTTGAACAATAAAACACTGGCTTTGTTAGAGGTTTCTGGGGGCAAAATAGTTTTTTTACTCTATACATTATAAGTAACGAGTTGGAAATAGACGTGACAGTTTTATATCAATATGGTGGTGGGGCTATTTATAGTAGCCATCCCATGCATATGTAATATAATATCCTGTCCTTGGTGAAGTGCTCTGCCTTGTGTGTGGGCCCTGCTTCCATCAAGGATTGAGATGCGTATCGGCAGCAGGTCTGTCCTCTTTCTGGTGGACTGAGTGAAATCCATTGTGGCAATGGGAGTGTTTTTTTCCCTGGCATCTACAGGATTAACTATCTAATCTCCCCACCATAAAGGGAGAGTGGAGAAGCAGTAGTGAGTCAAACACCCACCCACCCACACACACGTTTTGTGTTTCCATCACTTCAGGGTACATTACATTGACTTATATTCATTTCCTGGAGACATACCCTAACCTTAACCATAACCACTAATTACCTAACCTTGCATTCAAAGCTGTATGGCAGTCCAACAATGTAAATATGAGGCACTTGGATTGCCATATGTCCCACCATGATCTCCATGACAAAACAGTGCTGGCAGCTTGTCATCAAGACTGCTAATAGTTTCATGAAAATCAGTGTTCCCTTATTATTGTGCAGATTTAAGCAGCTAAGCACACCAGTAATCTAATGCTGTAGTGAAAGTATAATGCATTGTTCTTGAGTTAAATGTGTCTGGACTTAAAAATTCTTCAAAATAAAAAACTTATTTGAGCTCTACTATAATAAAGAGAAAATTAAAAGGTCAGGATTATATGACTCAGCTTGTATTTGTTGCACAGTGGAGGTCTGTAACATGAACCACCAGGTTAATTTACAGTCACTGAGTTCCTCTCTTTAAGGTCTGCCAGTCTAATATAGATGTTAAATTTTGCGTGAGGACAGTGCAGCTCTGTAAGCCTCTAAGCCTCATGGCTGTGTTCCCATTTTTATTTTCTCCTGAACGCCTGCTGTCTCGCTCAGACCGCACACAAACATACCATACACATAAAACATTAACTACTTTTTGTGTGCTTCAGAGATCAAAGTGTTTGATTAGTTTAATCTGTGTACGTCATCCATGTGCACACTGTCAGAGAAGAAGATAAACTTTGACCTATTTGTTTCTAATGTCACTACAAAACTATAAAACACCTGCTGTTTTTTAGCTTCAAAGGGCAGCAAGCACAGCACACATGATGATAACCACTGCTTCAAATATGAACACTGATGCTCACCATAACGGTATTTGAACATGTCACTGCTGTGCTTCTGCTGCCTCCCCATGTTTTCCACGGATTATTAGCCCACACCCAGGCTGTAACACAGAGGTTTGTGCTGGCAGTAACAGACACAAGACAATACCCAGTGCGAAGCATCACACCTAGACTGAGAGGACAATTCAGCTCAACTTTCCCAAAGGAGATGTCAGTAATTATTTCCCCACTACAGCCATGTTGATTGTCTACTCTCTCTCTCGCGTGTGCATTAGTCCCTGACTGAGATCATTGGCCGGAACACTGGCTGACTTTTTTTGAAATGGTAGGTTCATTCAAATAGTAAATGCAATCTCACTTTCCTCTAATGGTATACACCCATGCAGATAGTTTGGGTTTTATGTGTGCAGTATAATCTATGAGACTTCTGTGACTGATATAACCAAGGTTGATGAAATGTTGTTTGTGATACTCCCAGAAATTTCAAATAACACACACCTTGCTGTGAACAGGGTTCACAGGGACTATTTATTCTATTAGAAATAGTGCTGTATATTTGTCTGTGTATGTGGCTTCTCTCTTGTCTTCTCAGTTTTTTTCTGTTACATTTTCTCTCTTAATGAAATTTGGTATAGATGTCAACAGTGCCCGGATGACGATTGTTAATGATCTCCAGACTTTTTATCTAGCACCACTGTGAAGCTGACTTTTGTAGCTGAGATTGAAATATCTTGACAACTGTTGGATGTCCCCCCTCAGGGCGAACTGTAATGATTTTGGTGCAAAAATCACAACCACATTTTAACGTCCAAATTCCTGCAAACTCATTCTTATTGGCTGTACTTTGTGTTTGATGCTAATTAGTATGGCAAACTTAACTCCAACAGAAATGAGAAAAATGACTGCACACTGAAAGCTTACATGATCAAACTGGCGGTGTTACATCTTACCTAGTGTTACAATGCTGCCCGGTCTCCCTGACATAAATCAGCTGCTGGATTCATCTATCACCAGCATTTGAGTTACTCTCTCCTGTCATTATGAACCATTCTTTCCTGTGAATGACGGATCTGATAACAATGACACCAATCCTCAAAAGCTGCCTTAACTAATCAGGATCAAGTCCTTCTCAAAAGTGGCAGTTTAAAACCTGAGCTGGATTTGATTCAGACCTACCAGGAGACAACCTCAGCCTGAGCTTATCTAAAACAAATTGTTGTTATGGGGATCAAGAGGAGTGGGTGCTCCTCTAATCTACCAACCTGTGTAGCACCCTGAGTGGTATTATACACGGCCATTTGTCTTCAGAGCCCTTTGAAAGGCTTTCTGCTGGAGGCTAAGCCAGATCTGTGGTTTTTAGTTACAGCATTTGAGTGTCTGTGTTTTTGAATCAGCATCAAGTGCAGTTGGTGGTTATATACACGGAGAGAGGCAGCACTCGCACACTTGTCATAGCTAAAAATCTCCTCTCCTTGGCTGTGAAAACAATTTGTCACCGTGTCACGTTTTCGCCATCTGTCTGCTGCAGAACGGGAATAGTGTACAAGCTCAGTGCTTGAGTTTTGCCACTGGGAATGCCGCTGGGCTTGTAGATGCTTATCTGTGCTCCTTCTGTTTACCTGTGAATGAGAGTTACTCAGCAAGTCTCTGTCTGTGTGAGCACAACATGTCCCACAGTGGTTCAATACAGTCTACATTAACTGGCTTTTTTCATTGTCTTGCCTGTTCAACCTGTTCAGCTGACATGGTTCACACTCACACATGGGCGTCAACAGTGCCTGTGCATAACTTCTAACAAAACACTACCAGCAGCTTAAGGCTGTGCCTATAGTGTTTATGTACACTCATATCAGGTACCGCCTGATTGAACTAAGTCTTTTTACCAGAGTATTACTTGATAATACTGCAGCCATCTTTCCATAACATATGTTAAATGTTTGTTATATGTTGTGTTGTTGTGATTATGTAGAGTACTGTATGTGTTTTGTTGTTTGTACGACAAATTTCAGAGCTATATTCTGACAATAAATCTAAACACAGCAGTTTATGTGTGTGTGTGTGTACACTTCTCTGACTTCTTTTCTAACTCTAAAATGAGGCTTTTGTGGACTTTTCTCTACCTTCCTATAGTAGCAACTCTGTCATTTTATGTTCCCACAAGAACAGTCAGATCGTTCACTGCTCTTCTTATAGAAGTTCCTAATGATTCCCACAAGAAATCTGAGTTTACATTCAGGTTTTATGGCCCTAGACTGTATTACCCCTTTAGATATCAGATATTTAAAAAAAAACTATGATAATAACAAATGCCCAATTTTTTAATTGCATTTAATTTTGGTGGAAACTAAGTTTGTTAAATTTGGTATTCATATAATTGCTTCCCTCTTGATGTTATTTTTAATGTTTATGCTCTTTTCAGATGTTTTACTACTTTCATATATAACATTTTATTGCTATTTTAAGTTTTGGTATTAGCCTTACTTTTTGGTTGTATTTATAACAACAACAACAATAATAATGTTGTTGTTATTTTACTACAACAACAGGCATGTATCCATCTCACAGACCATGGTTTTGTATTTTCTTTTTTCTTTTTTTTTACAGGCAAGAGTGAATCTCCTTCTGGTATACTGTATATCGTAGTCTTGCTTTAGAGAGTCTTACACTTATATAAAACTCTACACAAGGACAAAGAAAGCAAACTATACGATACTAAAAGCAGACACATGACATCAAGAAGGTACTAAACCTGTAATGTGATATAGTAAAGGTGGAAAAACACCATAAAAGAAATATCCACTATCAAGCCGGGGTATATTTGGTGCAGCTTAACCCCCCTATCTGCCCCCTGCTGTGCTTGACATAATAACAGCATTTATTGTTGATTTTCCTCGACCTATTTTCACTCCTGTGGTTACCGTCCTTCACACATAGGCACATGATTGTGATGCTCCACCAGGGTTTGGACTCACAGTTGTGTTTTCAGAGCACACTACAGGCAGTGTGAAGCTCTGAGTACCTGAGTCAGCCTCTGCTTTCTTCTTCACCCCTCCCTCGTTTGCATTTCAGCACTCCATTCCTCCCTTTGTCATGGTGACTAGGCAGGTATAAAGTCGAGGACGAGGCGGCGATTTTAGCAGTGCACGACTGGCATTATGCCTGTGGATGTCAGGCAGTTAGTATGGCACAAAATAGTTGTGATTAAATGAACTGCAGCCCTCCCCGTAGAGCTCAAAACAAAACACTGTGAGGCATCACTGATTGGTTGTTCACCTTTTGTGGTTATCATCTGGTGACATATCTTTATGATCCAACAGAAAAGTAGATTCTGCTCATGTTGTCTGCTTCATTCAGTCTTCATTCAATGAACATGTGCCACTGTACCAAGCAAGTAATATGATTACATGTTATTTTCGCAAGGCTCCGTGCCCCGGTAGCCCCTGTTTTTCAGGTGGTCACTTGATTGGTGTTTGTTCCAGAGGGTTGCTTTGAGTCGTCTAGGTCAAACACCGTCTTGTTGCAGGGATTTGTGCAAACAGGACATGACCAGTTTGTCAACATCGAAATGTTTGCAGAGCTGATAAGAAAAACAGCCAGAGAAATGACGAGAGGGATAAACAAATCGACGGCTATCTCATCAGCAATGACGAGAGGTAGGAATCCAATATGTCCACACAAACTTCTGGTTTCATTCAGCATCTCACACATTGAAAAACATCAGATGTCTTGGATTGCACACACATACACAAACACAACCACATGAACCTGTAATTTAGGGTGCAGCTTTTCACATACAAAATGATACAAGTAATTCCTTTCCCTCTGTCTACATGCTGTGTAACACACAACAAAACAACAATATATACAAGCTTAAATACACAAACAATTTTATGAGAAGTTGTAGTAACAGTTAGTTGTCTATGGGAAGGGGTCGTGTGTTGCCTCTGCTGTTGGACCCTCACTTCCTGCTTTGTTTCCATCAGCTGAAATGCACTGGCTTAATGTTATAGTGAAACAGCATTACGGTGTCCTTAGCTCTTGATTAATTAGCACTATGCACTAATTTTGATGATTGTAGCTGATAACCATTCTGTTAACAAATGTGCCAAATCTGTGTCCTAGTCCTAAACCAGAGACATTCATTTATTAGAGTGTAATAGCATAATATAAAACACATGTTTGCTCATAAAAACCAAAGTAATTCTCACTGATTTGGTGAGAGGGTCCAAATCCTCAGTCTTCCTCTCAGCTCGGTTTGGCAGCTTTGGGACTAAAACAGCATCTTTAAAGAGAAACATAACAAATGTTGGTGGTGCTTTTTTTAGCTTGGTGTTTTTATTTTTTATATTTATTTTTAAATATCTAACTCTGTGATGTTGGCAATGCTGTGGTAAAGGTTCGGTTATGTTAATGCACCAAAACAACTTGGTTGGATCTGGGCAAATAAAACGAGTACTTTTTTAAGACCAGTAGATGCCTGTCGTCATGGTTACAATACTAAACAAGTGGTTAAGGTTATAGAACAATTGTGGTGATGGTTAATAGAAACAACACTAATGGAGCACAGTGAGAGCAGACTGTGGCTCTATAATAGCATCATCCACTTCCTCCTTTGCTCCCAACACAATTTGCCTTCTACGGCTTTGTCACTTGAGCATAAAACTGTCGTTTGGGTGCATTTACAGAAAAGCCCTGCCTCTCAAGGTAAACTGTGAGTTCTAATAAGTTGCTTGCAGTCTCCTTATTTGATGACATATGATGCTGCACTGCATTGTGTCAAAAGATGAGGCAGGTTAAACTTTTTTTTTTGCAGAATGACCTTGTGTTTTTTGTCTGAGCCCTATACGTCAGCAGAGTGATTCCATTCAAATGATTTAGGGAGCTGCTTTTTATTCATGCCCCTGCTCAGGGCTACATTGCAGCCATTCTCTGTAAAGCTGCAATAAGTGATTTCCTGCCACTATAAGACAGAAAAACATCAAAACAAGCTGACAGATGTACAGCCAACACATGTCAGTAGCTTGTTAATTTGTTAATGCAAATGTGCAAGACATGGAGCAACATGGGCTTTTATCACTGAAAGACATTTTGATATGTCCCAGCAGGAAGCGCACAGGTGGAAATAATAAAATTAATGATTGCTGACTTTCACTTTGCTGTTTCAGATTTAGGGTCCTTCTATTGTGCATGCTGGTTCACTGTCGCATGGTTATGGCTTACTGGGATATTCAAATAGAACAGAACCATTGCTAATGGTAGCAGTGACGCCTTTGCTTTTCCTACATAACAAGTTCAGCGGTCTGCTGCCTATTAGGTTTTTTTGGGAAACAAACCACACTACTTTGAAACAGGTACCATCTGTTCCTTTTCTGTTTCAACCCAATAGTTATTGTTGCTAATATGGTACATTGTTATTCTAACCTAAACCTAGTAAACCTAGTCATTTTTGCGCTTAAACCTGATGTGCTCTGCATTTGTTATTGCAACCATGCTGACAAAAGTCCAGCACATGGTGAAGGTAACGGTGGAGTAAGGCCCTAAAAGCCCACCTCTGTGGTTGCTGGAAACAGCCACTGAATGTGTGATAACAAAAGAAGTGGGTGCACAACCATGCTAGCACTTCTGTGAGGCTGTACTGCTGACTGCGTATACTACAAAGTGCTAAATGCTACCGTCTGCATCCTGATATACTATTGTTTAGCAGATATAATGTTCATTTGCTGTTCATAGTTCATAGTTTCCATCCAGTTGTTGTTTAGACATTGCTGGCACTACAGAAAGAGTCAGGGATCACAAAAGTTACTCAGATATCTGAAAATCAAGGAAGACCTTTCCAGGTATGGTTGGTTACAGAGAGAAAGGCTATGTCAAATCATCCATCAATTATCTATACCACTTTTCCTGTGGAGGGTCGCAAGGGTGCTGGAGCTACTCCCAGCTGATGTTGGGTGAGAGATAGGATGCACCCTGGACAGGTCGCCAGTCTATCACAGGGCTGACAATGATAAACACAGATAACCACTCACATACAAATCTACACCTATGGGCAATTTAGAGTAACTAGTTAACCTAATCTGCATGTCTGTAGGAAGAAGCCAGGTACATGGAGAAAACTGACACTGACATGGGGACAACATGACTGACCATGCTAACCCCTTCACTACTGTGCCACCTCTCCATGACTAATCAGTACAAAGTTAATGTTCATTTTTATTCAATGTTAAAACATTTCTATCCTGATAGGACCAAACTCTTCCTGATGCTGACGCTGGGACCAAACTCTTCCTGATGCTGGATGGTTTGAGCTGTATGAAAATGATGTAAAAAAAATTTTTTGCTGTTGCCTTCAGTCACCAGACCTTAACGAATAGTAGATGGAATGTTTTTCGCACTTAATTTGTTACTTATCTGTTTACTCTGATTTCACTTACATTCCATAGTTAGTGTTATTTCACATTGTGTAATCATGTTCTTTCTGCCCTGCTGTCTTTCTCTCTCTGTATCACTGCACTGAACACTTTGCTCCCATATGTACAGGTACAAGAAACAGTCTGTGACCATAGCTCATTTAAAAACACATAGAAAAGCACAACGCATTCATTGCCAAAAGAAAAAAGACATAAAAATGTACACGCTCTGAAACGAGGCATAAGATGACTCATACAACCAACAACAAATATGATTTCACAAGAACTCAACATTTGTGTCGCCGCCTACTCAAGTGTTTGCAACAGTTTTTCCACTTAGAAAACAAGAACATGCAAACACACACTCTACCACTGTCACACACATACACAAGTTATTTATCTTTACAATGATGACATGAATGGGTACTAACACACACATTTTGTCAGTTTTCTTCTTTATTACAGTGTGTTTTTCTGTAACTTTGTGGTGGCAGGGGAGTGTTTAAATAAGGTCTGAGTATAAGACCTTCATCTTCTTATAATGTGTTGTGGAAATCACAGAACAGCTGCAACTGTGGAGGTAACGTGCACATGAGCACAGGATAAATTTGCCCTTCGCAGTAGCAGCACTTAGTGGATAAAGAGGTTTATAACAGGATGCAACTTGTGTGAAATGAAAATGGAAAATCACCTTTAAAACCTTATTTCATTCAGAGCAGCTCAGACTGTACATCCAGTAAAATAATTTCTTCATGTACAAGTCTATTAAATGAAAACTGTTGTTTCTCTGCAAAGCCACACAACGTTGTCCATCATGCTCCGGGACTGAGGAACCAGCCATCACATGATTGGTGCAGAGGTGGGCTGGTAATGAAGAGTTGCACCTGATTGGTCTCTCACACACATAGACCCTAATTTTGTGAACATGTGAACCACTGTGTGCGTGCATGTGTACTGTGCCAGTGTACACTTATATATTGCATCCACTGACTTGAGTCACAGCCTCCTATGCAAGCTTTTATGTCCAGTGTACTTGTTTTTATGCAAATATATAATAATCTGGGTTAAATTAAAAACATGTATGTTAAAGATGCCACTTAGAGTTCACTTTTTAATTAGATTTACATCATGTTAACTATCAGACTACATCTAAACTTTAACATAGTACAGGAAAAGCATGATAAAATCTATTTTCATATCTGCATGGAAGAATGAACTGCAAGTAGAAATGTCAAAAGAGGAATGGGAAGACTTGTGTACCCAAGTTCAAACTCATATACTAGACGCAAGCTACTACAATATAAATGGCTTTTTAAGACTTGCATCACCCCAGTTAGACTACACGAGTTTAACCCTCAATACTCCTAACTGTTATACAAAGTGGAGAAGATATTGGAAACCTTCTTCATTGCATGTGCGGGTGTGGAGACCTTCACAACTTCTGGAAAGTATGTTTAATCAATCTCTGAACCACGATAGAAGATTTTATTTATTTATTTTGTTTATTACTTTTGTTGCATTAATGTATATACTGATGTTTATTACATATTTATGGTATAAAAAATGGGCCATTTTCACAATGTAACTGGTGATTTTTGTTTGTTTGTCCTGTTTTTTTTCTTTTCCAGAAACGAGTTTAAAAAGTTTTTAAGAATATTTTATAAGTATCCAGCCATATTGACTAAAAATGTGTATTTTTTAGACTCTGTCACAATTTTTATGTGAAACAAATTGATCCTTTTTTTGCATCTGAAAAGCCTCTTGTAGATCTTTGTTAGGGTTTTTTTTTTCTTTATTGATTTTTAACACACTTCACACTAATATTAGGCCACTAATATGGAAAATGTGGATCTATTCACTTTGGTCCTTCTGACATGTTTACACACACATCCATTTATCCATTAGCTATACCACTTATGCTGCAAAGGGACGTTTGGGGCTGGAGCCAATCCAAGCTGATGGGCGGCCAGAACCCAGAACCTTTTTACTGAGGTCACACAGCTACTTGTGTTGCAGATGCACACATGCACACAAATCATTAAGTAAAATTGTTTTGAAAAAGCACTTGCCACAAAAAAGAACAAGGATTTTAAAAAGAAACAACTCTTTGAATCACAATCTGTAAATTGACTATCTCTATCCAGAAAGAAGAAATAAATTATCTGGTAAAATGACTTATTATTACACACTCAAAGCACTTCACGCTCCTCAGCAGTTGTGATGCAGTTGCAGGATGAGACCACTAGGTGTCACCCGGAGACCGCGGATAGAGCGCAGGGTGCGCAGTGGACACCAGGCGACAGGGAATAACCGGCAGTGGCGCTGTGTAGTTTAACATGCCATGGCTACTGTATGCGCAGTTGTGGGTGTGCAGACCTACACATGCATTGTTCAACAGCTGAGCGCAGTCACGAAGTGCTGCAAGTGTTTCAGCATAGTTTCCATTTCCACTGAAAGGACAGTCTGTTGGCCAGTTCAGTAGATGTGACTCAATCTGCTGTTACTATAAGCAGGCCATATTGCATGTCGCACATAGGAATAAATAATTAGCGGTGATAGCATCTTGCAGCTGTCACGTTGGGTAATTGACTCAAGTTAATAATCCATGCAGCTTTCCTGTCTCCCTTCAGGAACAAAAACATGTAGAAAACACATCCATAATATGACCAAACGTTGAGGGTTTGGGAAATTTTTACTGGATTGAAATTTAATAAGAAAATGAGAGTAGTCAGTGTGTTGAATGATTAGTGATGGCAGTCGCCTTCAAGGACTGGCAGGGCCTTATCAGAGCAGTGCAGGGGTCAACCTGCTGTCTGTCCTGTAGCCTACTTCATACCAAAGGCTCATTTAATGGGCCAAGGCTGACATGAGTGCAGAGACTGAGCAGATAGACAAAAATATTATTGAAATATACCACAGCTTAGTGATATGACTGTTCTGCTCTACCCATTTCTATGAAAGCTTGTGCATGCTCAGCCTGAGAATTGGTATCCCCCATATGATTAAGCTCTCTCCCATGGGGGAAACTGTTGTTGAGGCCACAATGTACAGTATATGTATGACTTTTAGATTTATACACACACCAACCATATTCTTATTATTATTCTTATGTCACTGGATATTTTTTTAAGTACATAATCCTTATATAAATGGTCTAGAAAGTGTATGATGAAGCAGCTGTATCTAAATAACACAGAAAGACAGAGATGCACACTGACATGCAGAGCTGACTTTCAGTGTACTTCCACCATGTCAAAGAGCTGCAACACACAGCATGTAGCAAAGACAAACATGACTCAAACAGCTGTAGTGATGAGTCATACTTCATGTTGGCTCATTTCCTGCTCTAGTTAATTGTTCTTTGATTTTTGACTGAGTAGAATGCTCACAATCACAGCAGCAGTAAACTGTTAGATGGGAATTATCTACTAGGTTTAATTTGTCAGTCGCACTGAGCTCAGCAATGCTTTCACTCTAGAAAACAGGTCTGTTTTGGTGGAGCTGCTGTTTATCAAACTCCTTACCTTAGCACTACTGTTGCAGCCATATGATATAGGTTTATCTGCAAAGGAATGGTGCATTAGTTTTCACTTAACAAATTTGTCAGCTCTGACCACAAAACCTGGACTGATTCAGTCCTGGGAGAAGAAAACTGACATCAAAATTAGCAGTACATTCTGACGTTGTCCCTAAACACAATACAAAACTAATTTATAAAAACAAAAAAAAATGTTTATTGACATCAGAAGCAATTTAAATTTCAACAATAAACAAGGCATTTTTTTTATTTTTGCTATTACAGTGGTACATAAAGATCAGTAAAACTGTGATACGTCAATTTTGATATGTCATTAAAAAAAAAAACACACACACACACAGGAAAGAAAAAAGAAACGCTCAGATCTAACTGAGAACATTTTTATGTGCTGTGCACCTCTAGCTAGGGTAAATACTGTAAGCCCATCCCTTTACACTGTACCAGGCAGGATAGTGGTCTACGAGCTACCACTGAAAAAAATAAGACTGGCAGAAAGATACAGACACGATACTTGTGTAGTGTTAACTATACAAAAAGGAGAAAAAAACTGTACAGCATAAAAACAACTGATATACACAGCCTTTTTTGTTTTGTTTTGTTTACCCCTTGGATACTAACGCATTTTCTTTCAGTAAGTGAAGTGTGTACAAGGGGGTTAAATGCTTTATAAACAAGAAAATGACCACTATATATGTCATCCACCATCTACTCATCATCATCCTCATCATCGTCTTGCTCCTCCTCCTCATCGTCTTCGTCCTCATCATCATCGTCATCAATTTTCTTTTCTGCCTTGGCAGGGGCTTTTACTGGTGCTCCGCCACCAGTCTTACCCTTAGCACGATATGCGGCGATGTCCTGTGATGGAGGAATGAAAAGCATTAAACCACATGTTCAGACTCAAACACATGTCTGTGATTAACACTTAGCACTGATAAGGGGGAGCTGCACAACATGAACTATTATTAAAATGTGTATCCCTCTGGCAGCATCAATACAAAAGATCAGTTTCTATACCTTCTCATACTTCTCCTTCAGCTTAGCAGCCTTCTTCTCATAGGGCTGCTTGTCCTCTGAAGCGGTGGTGTTCCACATCTCACCCAGCTTCTTGGCAACATCTCCAATGGTCAGACCAGGACTCTCGCCTTTCACCTTAGGGCGGAACTCAGAGCAAAAGATGAAGAAGGCAGATCTGGAAAGCAAACAAAAAAAATAATTACACCACACAAATGCTTCAGATCATATCATTATAATGTGAGTCAGTTTCTTATTATTCAGATTTGTTTTGTTCTGTAGAGACTTTGTTAAAGGGCAGGAAACTTTAAAAACGATTCAGTGGTAACCTGCAGTACTTACGGAGGTCTCTTGGGGGCATTAGGGTCCTTGTACTTCTTCTTCTTCTTTCCTCCCTTGACTGGAACATAGCTCATCATCTCTCTCTCATAGCGCACCTTGTCCTGTCTGGCCAGGTCCTCAAATTTGCCCTTCTCCTTGGCAGACATTGTCTGAAAACAGAGGTAGCTTGCTGATTGTGCCATCTATGGCAACACCCTGTTTATACAAGTATTTAGAGTATTCCCTTTTCCTTCATATTCTATGTCTGGGAGGCTGCTGCATTATCTAACTTATTGCAACAATGTGAGTGTTTCAATTTTATTGTAATCCAGGGCTGTAACAAACCAACAACATAATGTATTTGAATGACTTCAATGTATACTAATGACAAGTGGCATACAGTTGATTCTTAGTAATGAAATCTGGAATAATAATAAAAAAAAAATACAAGTTTTTATTGTCTTCATCATCATTATCCATCTGTCTTCTTCTACCTTCCATCGCTCAGAGCACTTCTTGGAAAACTCGGCAAAGTTAACCGAAGCATCAGGATGCTTCTTCTTGTGCTCCTCTCGACAGGTCTGGACAAAATAAGCATAGGAGGACATCTTCCCCCTCGGCTTGGTTGGATCTTTCCCCATGCTGAAGGCAGTATCTAAAGTGTTTTAAGTATAAATTAGCTGTGCATCTACAAAGGCATTAAAAAAAGCATACATCACTTTTATTGTTAGGTGGAATGAGTGAATATCTGGTGCTATTTGTGCTACATGGCCTAAATTCTGCATCTTAAAAACTTAAAAAATACAATATATACTTTTATTAAACAGCATATGTGGTCTTCTGAAAATGTGTGGTTTTGTTAATGATCTCTGTAGACCTTAAATCTAAAGTTAGATTGTTTAAAATCATTTGAAATAGTAAAATATATGTAACCTCTTCACCCACATATGCTCCTCTACTACACAATGAGCATGCACTTTATTTCTGTACAGTGACAGCACTAGTTAAATGAGCCACCCTCTGCTGTCAAACTGCACAAAGTTAAACAAATTGTTAAAAACGCGACCGACACACCGACCTAATGGCGTTAAAATGACTTCATGTATTAATGCAATAGTAATACAGCTACCCTTGCATAAAAGGGTGGCCCGCGGTCAACTCCCATTATGGTGGTTTAAAACTGACTAAACACATCACATCAACACCCATAAATATGTTTTTCCTTACAACACTACTCCTTCCAGTCCGTAACACGTCCACATTAAACTACCAAAGTTGCCCAAGTTCAACTGCACAAACCTTAGTCCTCAGTGGGACTATAACGGTTGACTTGGCTTTAAAAACATAACTCGTGTTTTTCCAAAAAATATATCCTCAAACCTCAACTGCAATAAGAACAGGCCTTAACAAACCCCTCCGTTTCACTAATGCTGACGTTTTCCTTAAACAGATAACTTTGACACAAAAGACATCAATTACATATAAAGGCGTATTTATTGAAAATAACACTTAAAAATGCAATTCGATGCGATTTAGAACTCATCTAATATTAGACTTCCTTTTGTCTTATTCTGGAAAAAATCCACAAGAGCTGCGAAAATGTTTAAAACCGATAGTTTTCGCTTTACATTTTCCTATTAAATGCTACTATAAGTCCCAAGTAAGCTGCGTCGACCAAAGTAGTAATGGCGCATAGGTTCTTGTTGAGGAAAAGGAGGTCAACAACGACGGCAATATTTCTTCTTCCATTTTGTGAGAATGCCTTCTTCATGAAAGAAAGTCCCCCTCAAATGTCTCCTCCCGCCTCCCAGTTCGCTTTGCAATACGAAAAATATGTCTACAAAGCCGGCGATCTTGACAAAATATTTCCCCGATTGATTCCTATTGCACTAGCCGCCTTGTATAGTAATACATTGGGTCTGTACTGTGTCTATGAGCGGGCTGTGCTACTCACTTTCTATGAGCTCCTAATGGCCGCTCGTCTTCATCCACTAACATGGAGAATATGGCTCCTTCTCTTTGTGTCAACGCACAGCCATTACACTGCATGCAATAGAGGGCACAGCGACCGCGGCGACCGCTTCACTTCAAGCCCGGATTTAAACCCTTTATCGGCATCGGAAAAATCTCGCAAAGGTGTCATTTTAATAACGAAAGATTGAACTTTCTTTTGCCGTCGTTAGATGTTATAGTTACCGGTTTGTTTTCCGAGAAAACACGGTTAGAAAAAGTTGAGGTGAACTGCGCCTCTGTCACTGGCTTCACATTTGCTTAGCTGCCTTGTTTCCTATGCGAATACAGTCAGCCATTACAGTAAAGCGCAGATCGTGAGGTAATTTTTTCACCGTCTTCTAGGGTGAATTATGGCAAACAAACACACATCCGTGTATATGCCGAGATGGGCTTTCTTTTTCTTATGTTTCTATGAATTTTAAATCTTTGTATCAAAACCCGCCCGCTTCCCAGTCTTAACATGACAGCCATTCAGCTTCACTGCAATGCCAATGGCTAGCTAACGGTGAGTCTTCTACCATTGTCGCTTAACCGTGTTGTCCGCTAGACATTCCTGAATTTTTACGCGATAACTACAGTTCGATTCGACTCCATTTTGTAAAAACGACATCACAGTAATATACAAAATTATTCGTATTTAGTGAAATTAGCGGTTTTCGTCGAATGTGGTCAAGGTTAATATTTATTTCTCCCTTTTTACAGAGCGTCTGGTCCACACTCCCAGGCTGAGTAATGTAACGTTACCTGTATAGCGCCGGCAATTTTTGTTTTTTTTTACGGTTCCTCACAATAAAATTATTAACAAACTGTAAAAGGTTTCACATTCGATCGTGGCAAACACACATTTATGATATTCATGAATGTTATTGTCATTTTCATTATTACGGACACTTAAAAATTTGGTGTGTGTGATACTTACCTAGGGACTATTGCTGGATCTCAATGCTCTGCAATGGCTGTGTACGAGCGAACAGGCGATACGCAGTGTCTTCAGCCCTCAGCTCTCTAACATTACTCTCGGCGGGGCTCGCACGCCATTGGCCAGCGCCCTGTCTGGCGCCCCTCAGATTGGTCGAAGACTTTTCATTGTCCTAATAGAAGACGAGGTCCCATTGGTTGTCTTTTGCGAAACGTCACTGAAGTTTTCTGAGGCGCGTGGATACAAAACATTTCAGTGTGAGCATGCTGGAGCTGGTAGTAGAGGAGTGTGTTTGTCATAGTATTGAATTCACTACGTTGAGCACAGTGTACAGTAGGCAAGTTAAATGAATGAGACTGGAGCGCTTGTTGGCAGTGAAGGAGGCAACTCTAAAATGTTGTGCGATTGTGTTGGATGGGCTGTCCCCCAACTTCATCAACCACTTCTATTGTGCATTCTCTTCAATACACTTGAGCTTATTTGCAAATTATGCCTTTGAAAATACATAAGGTGGACATTGTGTGTTGATATGTTGAAGACATGAGAAGTGGTTGTTCATCATATATCGGACAGTTATGCACTTGATGTGAAATTTTAAAGGATTTGGAATGAACATAGGAATAGCAATTCAGTTAATGAGCTATTGTTTGATCACTGTGGTAGCCATGATTTTCGTTCTCAGCTGATTGTTGAGAAATAGGCGCCACAATAACTATGCCACACAGTGTTTTCTTATTCTCTCGGAGAGGTAAACATAATAATCACTTCTCACAGGCACTCATTCAGCACCATAGCTAAGCTTGTGTATAAGCCTGCACTTCCTATTAAGATGAATGTAGCAAGAGACATCAAATCGTGATAAATGGATTAAATAGGTATACTAGGCCTCTAAATTGTTCATTTTGATCTCTGCACAATATATATTCATATATTTTTTTCTCATGCTTTATATGCAGCACCAGGCTGAAAGATGATACTGTATGTACTCATCCCCAATTAAAACAGAGACAGATCAATGAGGCACTGTTCAGCTTAGGCCAAGTTAGTACATAAAACTGTTTATAGTTATAAGTTAGGCAATAAAAACAAGCCATACAAGATATTTTTTAATAAAAAGAAGCTGCAATCTATTGCTTATATGAGCCTGCTGTTTTAACATAAGGTATTAAAACTTTTTTGTCTACTGCTGGTCTCAAAAGCTTAGATTTTACATGTCTGTATATGGTCTCACTACACGACTTGTTACTCTCAGCCTCAGACACTGTGTGTTTTACAATGAAATGGTTTAAGTCCTAAGCCTTAAATAGGAAAAAGACAGCAGTGAAGAATCCATTCATTTTAATGGACCTGTTGCCGGCCATATTATTGCCTATAACAAATCATGGCTTTTAAAGCCCTTCATTTTAAATGTAGGCTAATTGTAAACTGTATTTATCTTGATTAACAACTAATACATTTTTAATACTAACATCCTCTATTTCATAATTTAATAGCCTACAGATTACCATACAGAATATATAATATAAACTTCTCACAAAAGGTTTTTCCTTCATTTACTCTTTCATACATATCTGATACAAATTCAACACTATAAAAACACATTTTACTCAGGCTGTTATACAGCTGAGTACTTTAGCTAATAATTACTAATTCATTTATTAAAATCTGTGAAGCAGTGTCAAGAGGTCATAGCCTATACTGTAGTTGTATTTGTTTGTCTGAACTAGTAACTAGAAACTAGTTACTAGTTACATGAATTTGATGACCCTGCAACCTTGCTCTAGTGCAGGGGTGCCCAAAGTGGGGCCCGCGGGGACATTTCTTGGCCCCCCACAATTTATTATGCCACCCCAGTTGTCAGGTCAAGCAGCTCCCAGCTCAGCTCGCAACCCACCAATAAAACAAGGAGAAGAAAAAGAAGAAGAAGAACAACAACAACAACAACAACACGAAGAACGGAGCAGTAGCAAGCAACATGGAGAGCAGTAGACAGTGGCACACAGACAAAAGGCATTTTAAACGAACCTGGGAGGAAGAATTTTTTTTTACAGATATTAATTCTAAGGCAGTCTGCTTAATTTGCGGTCAGTCTGTCGCTGTGCTAAAAGAGTACAATATCTGCCAGCACTATGAAAC
>NW_018128117.1:70526-89209 GCF_001952655.1 Monopterus albus
CTTTTAATGTTAATGTGATCATGGGATGCGGAGGAACAGAACTGTCAGTTGTATGATTTGTGGAATATGACATTACTAGTGAGTGAAAATTGCAATATTTATTGCATTGATAATTATTCATTACTTTTTACTTCTTTTCAGGAAACCTGGCTCACGTCCCCAGTCTGGGAGAGGTAAACCTGGTACAACAGAAACTGTCTGAATATGCAACACTTGTCAGCAACCTAGACCTGGAGTTTGAAATGCGCTTTCAGGACTTCAGGAAGAATTCAGGTGACATGGAGCTGTTTTCCCAACCCTTCAGCACATGTGTGGACTGTGTCTCTGATCACATTCAGATGGATGGAGCTGATTGAGTTTCAGTGCAATTAAGAGCTGAGGAATAAATTCATGTCACTGAAACTGAAGGACTTCTACACACATGTCTCACCAGAACGGTACCCAAACATTAGGAAGCACGCACAGGTGATGTTATCTCTGTTTGGCAGCACCGTTGACATTGGCAGCACATTTGTGAACAGACTTTCAGTGTAATGAACCTTAACAAAACCAGGCTCAGAAGCACTCTGACTGATCTACACCTGCAGGACGTTCTCACCCTCTCAGTTAGTCAGCTTCAGCCTGACATTGAGAGGCTGGTCAAAGCCAAAGACCAGCTTCATGTGTCTCACTAATAGTGTCAAACTGCTGCTGTTTGCTGTTAATATGGACATGCATATGGACATCATTTGTGGCTAAATAAAGATTCATTGGCTTTGTATTTGCTTCCTGTTCTTTGTACAAAGAGTGAAATGTTAAATACCTTTATAATAAAGAAATTTCAATCAGAACCAGGAAACTGTGTGCAAGAAGCTGCAAGCTACCACCCACCCCCCCATAAACTGTTTTCGGTAACCCTTGACTTGTAACTCATAGACACAAAACTTACTGTGCACCTTATATTATACTCTTATAATCCAGCATAACCACTTTTAATACTATTACAGAAGAATTATAAGTAGGCCTATGCTTCTGTTTAGACTCGCATTTCCAGTAGGTATAAAACTCTGGTGAGTGTGATCTAGTGACCTGAGCTCTAGCGCCACCATTAGGCAAAACATTCAGATATAAACAAAGGACAAATGAGTATCCACAAAGAAGGCTAGCCTACTAAAATTTCAGAGTAATGATGTCAGGCTGTGAAAGGGGCCTTTCCTAAGATGACTTGCTTGGCCCACAGTGGAAGTAATGCAGTTAGCTATTTGACTTTAAAGGCTTGTTTGTGTGTTTAAATGTAGTGGTAGGGGGTGGGGCCCTAAAATAAAAATATTAGTGATCATTTTAAATTGCAAATGTTGTCATATGCACACCAATCTAGTAATAATACACCCTTAAGAAATGACCAGTTGTTTCTCTATACATTTAATGAGGAAACTGTCTCCAATAAATGTGCTTTTGCTTGGCAGCTAATACAGAAACAAAGAAAAATGGCTGACAAAGAATTTTATTCTCATCCTTGAATTAAGAATGGGATGGGTGAACTGATTCCAAATGCCAATCACAACCCAGACTCAGGCCACATGTCTGCCTGTGGTGCTGCTTGCCTGTGTCTCATTTTGCATCAGGAGATGCCAGGGCAGAAAGCTATAGCCTGCTCATGAAGCTAGGAGATGGCCGGTTTATGCATTCTAATGAGCGCTCCCTGGGAAAAATATGCAAATTCATTTTGTCATCTCATCAGGAGGAAAATAGAGGACAGGAGAGCAGCAGATACAGGAGGGGCTTAAGGAAGGAGGGCATATGCAATAGGCAGGATTGGGTGGAGAGAGATTTCTGTATGCCCGTCTGTGAGTGTGTGTGGGTGGGTGGGGTACAAGAGCAGGAGGTGTGAGAGCTGGGCTGCATTACAGAACCAAAGAGAGGGATGCATGAAACCCCCAGGTTCATCCAGTCAGCTACAAGCTTCTACTTACATTTTAGGTCTACAATAAATAAATAAATAAATAACCTTATATACAAAACCAGATAAATAAACAATAGACTGCATGTAGGCAGAATTAGCACAGGCTAGTATTTCAAAATACAACTATCTCTGGTGACTTACTGCAAATATGAAAGATTCCATGGTTATTTTGTTCTTTTTTGCTTCTTTTGTTCAACTTAAATTGGCTATATCAGCTTGCATATACTCAGTACAGAACCAGCAGAATATAATAATACTAATAATAATAATTATTATTATTAGTATTATTATATAGGTTAGTTAAATCATTGAAAATTTGCAATTTAACTTGTGATATTTTAACTTTTGAGATGTTATATAATTTTACTTTTAAAAACATGGCATGCAAACTTTTTGTTCTTCTTCTAAAAACTGATAAATACAAAAAACTTAGGGTTAAATAACAGGGTTATTTCTTTAAGCAATAACAGTAATCCTACAGTATATATCTTCTACAGTGGAATATGGAATAATGGGTTTTAAAGGCGGGGAAAGAAACAATAGAATGGAATGTCGGGAGCAGGATTTGCATCATTCTTGTTGTCATTATTTGCTATAAATAATATTTAGAAAGCTAAATATAATAAATGAATAATGTTATTAAACGCAGCATATATTTTAACAAGTTCATGTACTCACATCAGTTAACTATAGTTTCATACGCACTGCAATTCAAACCTACTGAGACGCGCTAACATGAACAATAACTTAAGCACAGGTTGCGCTTCACTTGAATGACCAACTGGGGATGAACGGAACCTTTGTTTATCAGAGCGGGGGAGGACAAAGGCCGCTGCACTACCGCCGGCTAGCGGAAGGGGAACGTTTGTGACACGAACTTGCTGGACGATGCACATGGAATTGTTCTGCAGGGGTTTAATAAATGCTGTTCGTTATGGATAGTATTCATCGATCCGGATCGTAATATCATTTATAATTTAAATTTCCATTCGGTACGTATAACCTCGATTCACTAAACCTGGACAAACGACTCCGCAGTGACTAAAATTAATGCCCGGCTTTAGGCTAATGTGTTAGCATGCCTGCCGCCCGGTGCTGGATTTGATAGTTAGTGACTACATGCTTGTTAAAGGACCTTAATTAAATAGTAAGTTTGGTAAGGATCAAAATAAGCCATTATAGCGTTAATATTAGGTAATGGGACATAGGTGCGATGGATCCTCTGACATAATTCAGCTCCTCAATGGAGTTAGTGTTGAATCTAACTTATCTCATGTATTTGTCTTTGGAGAAGACTTCAGTCAATGTTTATCAGCTCTTCGTGGTACTCTTTTTAAGTGCCCGTGTCTTGATTATATGACACTATCCCTGAATCGAAACATGTTATGTATAACCAACCTTTTCTGACTTCAATGCACAGACTCCTGCATTTGGTCTGGTGGTCCAACGAGTATACTAGCAAACAATTTTATGTCAAGGGGCTTGCGCTGCGAGAGAACGTGTGTTCATTTCCTGTACTAATACTGATTCCAGAAGAAAAAGTGTATTTCAAAATAATCCATATGATACTTATAGTCATGCCCCTTCAAGATTAAATGCGTTTGAACTCAAGATGTAAGCAAATGGGAAAAGGATAAACTATATGAAGAAAGTCATTTATTACAGTATGTATAATTTTATATTGTCAGGTTCATTTGCATTATAATTAAGTATATTTTCTAGAAATCCAAATCTGTCCCTTAAACCTAAATTTTTAAGAAACAAGAGAATTACAGATAAATCCAGTATTGCCATAGAGCTTGTGGCTCATTGATAATGGTGTGCCATTTCCTGAATAATAACCAGATTAAGTTAAGAAAATATTGATTGACTAATTTCTATTGTCTCACATTATATCTTGTCTTATAGTCCAGCCCTATCAGGGAGTTCATTTCCTTGTATCTTCATAACTTTTCGATACTGAGTAACATGCCCCATGTGATGCTATATTTCTCTCTTCAGCTCCTTTGGACGTGAACCAGGTTACAGTGACATGGTAATATTTTTGAATGGCACCGGATAGCTGTGGACCAGAAGAGCAGCAGTTGGTTTGCCAATGACTGGTGAAGACACTGGTTTGGGGGCTTTTGCCTCACCACTGGCGGGGTATTTGGGAAAAGTCAGTAGAGCTCATGCTTTCCTCTCACTGTTGTCACTTGCGCAAAGCTGAATTATATTTGAAATATACTGTGATTGGGCAGTACTAATTCAAAATAAACAAAAGACAACAAAATACAAATGGAAATCTTTGGTTGTAAAAGGCGAAAGTGTTTATATAGGCTTGAAGCCCATAGTGATGTTGAGAGTCAATGATTGTTATATGAAAAACTGTATTACATAAAATGTTTTTCCTCTGTTTGTCCACTTGAAAGAAAAAGGTTTACTATTACTGCTTTATTTTATGGCTTATACATGTTTATATTTAATACTGATACAATAAAATTCTAATTCCCATGTGCCATTCTGCCTCACTAAAGTGATACCCCCCTATTTCTGAGGAGGAGAAATCTGAGGCCAAAAACCCTAACATTAATAAACAGATTTTACCTGGTGATTGCTTTCAGCAGGTCTTGTATGTATCCTTCACTTCTGCAAGGGAAATCAAGTAAAACCTTCCTTCAAATGCACTCATACGAACGAGTATTTAAATGTGATTGGAAGAATGTAACAAGCAGTGCTGCCGAGAATGGCAATGGCATGAAAAAGATGCAGGAAATATGGCAGTTAAGTTGGTTAAACGTTTGTCTAGATTTGCATGTTCTTCAAAACAATCCGATGTTTTGGGTTTGTAGATCTCCACGAACTGAACTAATACTGTGTGTGTGATATTTTTTTCAAAGGTTCAAGAAAGAGCTGCTTCACTGGAGCATTGCCCCTGGTGTATTTCAAAGGGTCTAACCCATGCTTTGCGCTCTTATTGCATCAACCTCCAGGAGTCAATCACCCTATGCACAAACCCAGAGGTATGTCTCAGTACTGCTCTCACATATACACATTCACTTGACAGCCATGCTTCATGTCTTTTTTGATAGTTGCTGTGTTAACGTCTTTGTATTCACTCCCACATAGTGCCTTTTCCCTCTGGTCAGCCGGTCCTTGGAGGATGTTTTGGCTAGCTTGGATCCCGTGGAATCCGCCGTTAGGAACAAAAGAAAAAAACCCCTAGCACTGGAAAAGGAAGAGTTGAGTAAACGCTCCCCCAAACGGCTACGATTAACTGAGCCTGACAGTCTTGGGGCTGAGCATTGTGCTGAAAATACTGGCAGTGATGACCAACATGCAACATCCAAGACAGATGCTAAAACGTTAAATGGACACCAAAGGGGTTTTGATTGTCCAGAGGCAACAGGATTGGACTTGTCACAAGATGAGGCTGCTCCAGAACCAGAGGGTGCTTGTACAGGAAGTGTTGCTCCTCCTCCATGGTCTGCCTCAGATAGACGCCTGCGAAGCTCATCAGAAGCCTCGTTGATCGCTGATGTGAATGAGCCTGCACTCTCTCCTCACTGTGGTGCTCTTTGTGTATCAGATGCAGAAGAGGACTTCACGCAGGAGAAGAGCCTTCCCGAGGAGCTGAAGAGACAGTGCAGTCCAGCGTCCAGTCAGTCTATACTGCCTCAGTTCAATGAATGGACAGCAAGGATAGATCAGAAATCACTGAATGCAGACATCACCTCATGTAAGGACATCAGATCAGGAACTGAGGAGTTAGAGGAGCTCATATCTGTTCCAACTGAGCTTTTCTGGAGGAACACTGACAACCTGTGTTGGCTGGACTCTCTACTTGTTGCTTTGGTAAACTGCAAGAGCTTGAGAAAGTGTAAACCTAAGGATGAGCCTCAGCAGTCATCTGTCTGGCAGCTGATGAGAGGATACGAAGAAGTTTGTGCTGCCATCCAAGTGCATCGACAGACTGGCAGAGGTGAGTTAAAAAGATCGTCTACAGTAGACTTGAAGTGTAAATTCATTTACAGCATATGTGACAGCAAGTTAGTGATTGTGTAATTAGTACTTGTTAAGTAAAAATACACCCTAAACCAGGGGTGGCCAATTCCAGTCCTCGAGGGCCGCTGTCCTGCTTGTTTTCCAACTATCCCTGCCTGACCTGCTGCTGATTATTTGGCTCAGGTGTGTTCAGCTAGTCAGAAGCTGGAAGATACCATCTTAGATGAAAGTGGAGTGAGGAAAGATAAAGTGAATTGGTATCTTCCAATTGGTATTGTGGGGAAAAATAAAAATCACCCTAACAGTATCTGCCCTCGAGGACTGGAATAGGCCACCCCTGCCCTAAACTGCTGCTATCACCCAAAGAGCAGAGTCCCTTATATATTTAGCTTAATGTACCTGTAGATGTATCTGGCCTTGCAGATTGGTTTATATTAAATTGGCCAGGTTTTAAGATGTCTATTCCTGGGATTTCTTCTGGTGCTAATAAAGAAGAAGAACAGAACTTTGTGCTCACAAAAAGATTGAAATATTACATTTATAAAGCAAAACTGCAATATTACCTCATTTATACTGGGAGAGTTGGAAAGGTGAGCACATGAAACTCAGTCTGCATTGCTAGATACCACAAGGGTTAACTAAGAAAACATTGGTGGGTTTGTTTGTTTGTTTGGAGGAACTGATCCTTGAAGTGTAGCATATTTGCATGGACTAGCACAAATATTGTACCTCCATCTGACTGTGAATATAGTACTGCCATCAATGAAAATGTGCAGATCCTATTATCTAAAAGCATTTTAAGTTAATTTACTGATGAATGTGTTTAATGTAAAATCCAGTGCTGTGTTTTTATGTGCAGTTCATACTTATGTGAAGTTGTTTCTGTCTAGATGGCATCGCGAGGGTGCCAAAACATGTGCTGCAAAGGGCCAATGCAGACCTACAGAATCTCAGGATGTCAGTCTTCAGACTACTGCAGCCCAAGTTGCATTGCAAACTAGGTAAATTCAGTCACACAAGCCAAACTAAAATGAATTCTATATGAGAAATTAGATACTATTTCTATTGACGTAATGTAAAATGTACACTGCAAGACTTTTATACTGTAGATTTTGGGAACCTGTACCAGAAAGCTGACTCACTTTTAGTCTGGCTAGATGGTTATGGTCATTAGACAAAGAAAAAATATAATACGGGCCCTAATATAGACTGTCATGTATTCTTATCCTTTCCTTAATATTTGAAAGTTATTTCTAGTGTTTCAGTAGCTTCTTATTCTATTCTAGTTATGTGGCCTGTTCACAGTTCTGCTGCGTTCACATGAGTTTTTGCTCTGGCTATAAACAATGTTCTCTATAGTATCACTGCTGCATCTCATTTTAGTACCTCATTCATTGTTCTGCCGATGTTACTTCTAATTAACAACTTTGCCTCAACAAAAAGGTAATATTGCGATCAGGTGTTTGGTCACTGAGGTTTGTTTTTTGAGTCTAATTTATATGCCCTTTTTTTTCTTTAAATTTTTTAAGCTCTGATAGGAAACCAGAGTTAGATCAGGAACAATGTGCAAGTTGTGCCAAGCTACTCTGAGCAAGGGAGAGGTGTCTGACTGAATGCTTTTCAAGCTGAACAGCACAACGCTCCCAGAGCCCCTCAAGCCTTCTCTTCATGAATATTAGATTTCTTATAGCCCAGTACTTTTTGCCAGAGATTACAGTGACAAAAAGAAGTATATAAAAAAAAGTAGTCTGTCTTGTTTTGGCACGTTGTTTCTGCAACATGTAATCAGATACTTTATACACAATGTGAAAGGCTCCATGTAAGACCTTCACACTGCTGAAGCTCTCAGTTACCTGTGTCTTTTAGTTTAGTTTAGTTTAGTTTTTTTTTTACCTTGGCATATTATGCTTTATATATTTATGAACTCGCATGCATACCAAAAAGTTGTCCTGACTCATGTTTAGTAGGCAGGAGTTCATCTTGAAATATCAGAAACTTACAGGTATGAACATGCAGGTCTTAGATTTTGGTCAGGTTGTTGCAGCCACATCTTTACATTACTGTATAAGCAAGTGGGAGAACTTGCTCTTGCATATCACAAAGCGAAGGGTTGGGCGGGAATGGTGATGGGGGAAACACTGTTTAAAGAAAGCATAAAAGAGACTGATGTGATTTTTCAAATCTAACCCATAGCTGCGGATTAGATTCTTCAGAATGATCTTGAAACTGTGCAACTCCAGCTTCTATCAGTGCTCGGACCCGTGCTCTAGCTGCTGCATGTTTGTGCTTTTCAGGTCAGAGGGAAACGCCGGTATTCGCTATGCCGCTTCTGGTTGCAATGGACTCATGGGTGGAGCCTCTCTTCCAGTCAACCTTTCAGTGGGAGTTCAGGTGCAGCCAATGCAAAACTGTTACGAAAGAAAGGTAAGTGATGAAATGCATGGTAAAATACACGTTTAACTTGAGTCACTAGAGTGTTTTGTCTTTATTAATTCAAAAACAACCAAAAGCTTGACAGTGATGAGTGTAAAAGCACAAGGAAATTAACTGTGTTGACAATATCATGCTGAGAACAAATGTATCCCTCACTAATCGGTTGCAGTTGGATGAGAGCCCACTGTGCCTCAGGTTTGTTTGGACTGGGAAAATGAAAGATAAAACAACGACTCATTGGTTCATTTATCCAGCTGTAACTTGGACTATATATGTAGTAAGAAGAAATAGTGAAATTGCCCACGCACAGTTTCCTAGAACCTGGAGTGATGTTTTAAAATTTCTTATTTTGTCTGATCAGCAATCTGAAGCTCAAGGGTATTGTAGGACATTTAGTTCACAGCTAAATAAAACCTGAATGTTTGGCATTTTTCTCTGATAAGTGACTTGAAGAGAGGTGATTATGAAAAATGTCAATTCATTTTCTGTTAGACTGGTTGAGGAGCTAAACATTTCAGCATTAATTTGGAAGATGAGTGAGAACGATGGTTTCAGAGGTGTATTTTCTTTGAAGGGCAGACAAGCAGGTGATTCAGTCTGCTGTCTAAAAGGAACATTACTGCTGTGAGGCTTTCTTCCTGATGTAAACGCCACATCGTAAAGGATTCTCTGTACCATTTTCTTCTTCTTCCTTTGAAAAAACAGAAGATTTTTGCTAAACTGAAAATGCTAAATCTATTTCATTCTGTTCTTTTCAGAGTTGTGAAAACACTTCCCACTTTCACAAATATTGTACCTGGTTGGCACCCACTTCATGCAGTTCATTTAGCCCCATGTAATGCATGTGGCAGGAAGAACCAGAGGAGGACTATGTTGCTGGAGGGGTAAGAATTACACACAATGTGTTTACCTTCGGTAAAAAAAATGTTGTATACTGACAGCCGATTAATGGTGACTAGTCATATCAATGTGTTTATTTCATGGGGGAGCATTGTATTTACCTGTTTATATACCAACTGTACAATTGCAAATTAAGATCACTTTTAGATTATTATCAGAATTCAAATTAGACAGCGATTTGGGAAATAATTCCACCTACAGTTTTATGCAAACATTTGAGCATCACTGGGCCAAACAGTGATTGTAACATGCACAAGTTTGAACTCGCTAAATCAGTGTTTAATAACCTCCCCTGTTTATCACAGGGGTGGAAATGTCACTTAAGTCTCTAGATTATCCACACCATGATTTGAAAAATACAAGTATTTATTCTGAAGTTCAAGAGAAATCTACAGGTTAAAGAACGTAGTAAATAGTTCTTCACAGGACACTTGTCTAAAAAATTAAATGTCTTGGTTTATGGTTAAATGCAGTCATAGTTAACCGTGTTCTAATAATAATGCATTTCATGTGCATTAGGAGTGAGAACAACAAAAAAAAAGTCCAGAGTTTGTATTTAGACAGTCCTGCCTCAGCCTTCATTGTTCCATTCATTTAACCATTTAACTTCTGCTTTGTTTTGTTTAGCGTGCCTCCAGTGTTTGTGCTGCATTTTGTCGAGGGGCTTCCTGACAGCAATGTCCGAATCTACGCCTTCAGCTTCAAAGGGAAGCGCTACTCAGTCTCCACTGTCATACAGTACAACTGTCAACTGAAGCACTTTGTCACCTGGATACGCAATTCTGATGGTAGGTATTAATAACTAGGTCTGTCATGGTTTTGTCAGTCAATTTTCTTGCAGTGGTGGTCTGGTTTGCTTGTTTAGTGAATTACTTATCCATGTTTATTCCTAGAGGATGCCGTTTATTACAGTATTTTTACATGGGTCACATAAAGGTCTGTGTTTTGATTCCTTGACATTGTAGTTTGCAAACAGCACATTCTGCTGGACAGTTCATGTAATTTTACGTTTTGTAGGCTCTGGCCATGTAGAGCTCATTTCACTGGTTTGTCAGATTTTGCTAATGTGTTAGATTAGTCTTCCTACATTTTATCTACATTAAAATTTGAACTGTCTTTTTTTTATGTATGTGCTTGTGCTGTCTTGGCACAGATGCTCCTGTGAAAAAGTTTATTAGTCTAAGGGAAGCTATTTCTTTATTTAACCACTTTCTTGTTTGAACATTATTGTTGTTGTAGTACATTTACATTTGACATATATAATTAGTTTTGTCTCTGAATCTAATCATAGCCTGAGTATAAACATGCAAGTTGCACATTTCTTTTTTGTGTGTGTCTTTTACATCTGTGCACTTATTCCTTTCAGGATTGTGGCTGGAATATGACGACTTGAAACATCCAGACTGTAAGACCCATCAGAAGCTCCCGGTTCCTCCTCAGGAGTTGCATGTTGTCTTCTGGGAAATGGAGGAAGCTGAACAGCCTCGTGTCTGCTCTCTCTCCAGCACATTTTCTGACTCCCCTCCATCTAAAAATGAGACTAACTCCAGTCTTGGTGACAAAGATTTAACGACAGACACTCCAGATCAGTCTCTTCTCACACTTCACAATGACACTGACATTGTCTGTGCATACTCAGTAACCGAAGACAACAGCAACATCACAGACACGACAGTTACAGCCGACATTGATACATCAATAGGTTCCACGACGTTGCTTGACGCCTTTGAGGGTCTTAGCCACAGTGACATCGTTACACTCACACTGGTGGAATTAAAGGCTGATTCAGAAATGCAGCCTTCACATGACGGTGAAGAGACTAAGAATTTGAGCACTCCCAGTAAGAATGAAGTGCCTGACTTGACACCGGATAGCTCCTCCACTCTAATAGGTAGTATAATGTGTCAGGGCTCTGATGTTGAGCATCCCACCAGCTCCAACTCATCCGAATCTGAACCTGGGGATGACTCATCTAGTGATCCAACATACGTGCCTGGTGCCAGGATAAGACAAGGGAGAGGAACAGAAAAAGGCAAAACCATAAGTAGACAAAAAGGTAAAATGGCAATCTTGTCAAAAGCAGCTCCATATATTACACCGCCTGCATCTTCAGAGCCCTCCAAGGTAATCAAAGATGAACCTGTGCGTGCTGCTGCTCAGGGCAACATATCACCTGTGGAAGCTACACAGAAAACATCCTTTGTCTCTTCAACTGAGACCCCACCCCTGTCCACCAGTCAGAAAAATCCCACAAAGCCCCCAGCACTAGATCAGAATGCCCACTGGTCCTTCTTGGTCAGCAAACACCCAATAAAGAAAGTTCACACGCCTGTTGCTAACCTCACCCACATGCCCACCTCGGTTACAGTCACCCCTCCCACTCACTCTTTGCCAAACCCTGTGAGAAGACAGCATGTTCCTGAGGGAGTCTTTCTTAAACCACAGCTCAGGACAGAGGAGAGTGTGGGTCTCCCACTGAAGGCTGCAGAAATGTACACTGCTTTTGGTGCAGAGAGCTCAAGCACACCAAGTCCCCTCCCAGCCCCATCCCTCACATCTCTCAGCGGCAAATCAAAGCAGTTTCAACCCATCACTTCTCACCACCAGAAATCATTAATGAGCACGACAGTGGTGTCTAGTACATCACTCCCTGTGCCTGGAGCAAAGGGGCTCCCTGAAATCTCCTCCCCAATGAAACATAGCAGCCATTCCTCAAAGGTTCCTCCAGGTCTCAGTGAAACTGCAGCCCTCAGGTATAAATTGATGAAGAAACTCAAGGCAAAGAAGAAGCAGCTTGCGAAGCTGAACAAGCTGTTGAATCATCAAGGAGGAACCAGCCTCCGACCAGATAGCACTGACCTGAGTTCTCCGCAAACAGTTAGCTCCAGCACTTACAACGGCTCCACCTGCGATGACTTCCTCTCAGACCTGCTCTCACCAGCAACCACAGTCAGCAACCTGTCACCAGACAGCACTGGCCTCCTGGAGATGCTCACCAACGGACAAGATGGGGGTGACCAGTTTGACTGTGGGGTCAGTGCTGTTGATGCAGTGTCACAGGCAAACACTTGCATCAATGACTTCAACACTGAAAACTTCCTGGATGAGTTCCTCTCGCAGGCTGCGGGTGAGAGACCGACTGAGATGGAGACCGAGGCACTCAGTGCGCTTGAACTTTTCATTTAAGCTGTGGGGTGGGTTTTGTCTGCAGCCTACAAATACAGATAACATTGACATATGACAATTGCCTATCAGAAAGGATGTGTTCTCAAAGCTGGTTCCATTTAGGATCCAGTTCCAAATTGGTAAAATACCCAGGTTTGGTAAGATCTGAAACCGACAACTCCTTTATTGAATCTTTCTTTAATGTTCTCAGTTATTTTTTTTTAGGCATGTGCAGATAAAAAGAAGGCTGACGTACATGATAACTCATCGACACTGCTGTAAACGTCAATCATGGAAACCTGACTTAAACATTCCAAAGTCAAAGCAGCAACTGTAAAGTGTGATATTTGTAGCAAGGTACGACAAAGTGGGAAATGAGAAGGCCTTTTTTGCAATATCTACTATTCAACCTGTTAAAGTGATGTTATTTTTGATAACATAGCAAGGGGGAATTCTTGGCTCTCTGGTGTTGTACTGTATTTTGCGACCTGTCAGATTCAATGCAACAAGTTCGCCCTGAGGTCACATGCAACGTACTGGAAAACATCAGCCAATTATTTGCTATTCACTGAATGATAATAATTTTGTTGTTGTTTTTACTTAAGCAGCTGCAGCACAGCCCTCAGTCAGGATCAAATGTCTTTTTTTTTTCCTCGCAGTAAAATGAATAATGAGTAAAGGACAGTGACAAAATATGAGGTGAAAGCACCGCACCCCTTTAACGCAGCAGATTGTCTTTGGATTAGATTTTATAGTTAATTATGAGTTTGTATCATCATTATCATACTTGTATGGTCATTGGTCCAAAAATCACAATTATAGTCTGTTTTACTATTCGTTTACAAAACTAGATATATACAAAACCACTGAAACTTTTACTGAGAGAAATTAAAACAGAATTTTTTTTATTAAATAAATGACATTATTTTCCCACAAGTGAGAAAAGGTTTGATAAGGGTTTCCGATTTGGATTTGATAGATGGATTCAGAGTCAATGAGCTGCCGTCAGTCGGGCATGTCAGTCTGCCCCACGCGAAGATGAAGTTTCAAGATGTGAAATCTCTTGTTGTATTTATGTTGCTATTAATTTGGATAATTTGTGTGTCAACACTGTTGGACGTGGTATGTTGAACCACAGAATTTGTAAACCTCATCATAAAAGTTTGGCACTTTGTTGTTTATACTGTTGTAAGTGGGTTGTGTCGACTCGTTTGCAGCCAAAGCTGTTTGTTATTTTGACAAAATTCGTAGGGTTTTTACTGTCAAAAATACTTTAGATGACTAATATTTTAAAATTGTGAGAATTTATTTTTTTTTTGGACAAATCATCAGCCACCTTTCTCCTGGGGAAATTATATCTAGATCCATTGGATCTGTGAATACCATTGAACATTGTCAGTCTGTATTAATAAAAGTTGTGTTACTGTGTCGGTATTTTTGACTGACAGGCATATTTGCTGTTAACCTTGAACTGTTAAAAATTCAACAAATTGAAACAAATTTATAATGTGTGAACTGCATTAGTGTTGTGCACATCTTTTTCCACATTACAGAATCCTCTGTTACCTTGTCCCATTACTGTTAACCTTGTCTTTGGACAAACCACTATAAGAACAGAAGGAATTTTCATTCATCTCAGCCTCCTTTTTTTATAGGCTTGTAACCTCATAGTCCAACCCAGTAATAATGATTTTGGTGACATGTTGTGTAATTTTTAGTTTACACTTGCTCAACAGAATTTAATGATTTCAGTAGGTAGTAAATAAAAAGGCTGTGAAGTGTTAAACCACTTAAGGCTATACTGTATGCAGCATATGTTCAACACCCACTTTTAAAATAGGTCCACAAATAAAAAGGAGAAACTAACAAAAACTGGACCTAGTGTTTAAATCTGAAATTTCAAAAAAGTCAGATTTTTCACTAAAGCCACTTTATGGAATAAACCTCACACCGTTTCAGAACTTTCAGCGGTTCTTTTGGAAATATGCACATTGGCGTATCATGATGCGAATATTTGGAAGGAGAAAGAAAAATAATAATAATAAGGAACGTTCCCATACCGGGAGTCGAACCCGGGCCGCCTGGGTGAAAACCAGGAATCCTAACCGCTAGACCATATGGGACTTGTAGTTCATGTGTCGTTCCTGCCTTTAAAACCTGTGAGACATATGATCAATTTTGCTGGGGTGTATTCGTGTTACCTGACTTTTGAATGATTGTATAAAAAAGACTGCGCCTTGCGGACTTTTGACATATTTACAGTGACGTCTTCAATACATGAATGTGCGAGGTTTCGGGACCATCACGGGCCAAATTCACCACGAGGGGCTGACATGCATTATGAGACAGAACTTCATGTTCCCACACAAGAATCGAAGCTTAGGACGCTCTAACTGATTTCTAAGTATTTTTTAAAGAATATAAGAATACATTTTCCAAATATGTCTTTAAAGCAATACTGAGATGCCCATACATTGAGACATTATTTACTTACTGTAACCTAATCATCCCTTGTGTTCGAAAGTCGTAGACCTTTTAGTGTAAATTCTGTCTTTGTAAGTGGCCTACCCATCCCTCGCAACTCAAAGGGGAAACACTGTTCATGGAAACATAAAAAGGGAATCTTACACCTTACCAGGCGTAATTGATTATTGACTGAATTCTCGCGTTAGCTTTAGATACACGTTTGAATACGTTTTTGCACAGAATACGTGACTGTGGGTTTTGTTACCCCTTCATTTCCAGAGAAAGAGCTTTCTATTCATGGCCAGTAGGCATGAGCAATGAAAACAACATGCAGAAGCCTTTTAAGTGTTCATATGGGGAACAATTGTTTTAATAAGGCATAAATTAAAAAAGTTTAAAAATGAACATTGTTTTAATAGTGACTTGAAAAGCTATGAGCCTATCTTTAACATTTACAGTGTCTGTATAGCGAACACTGTCATTTAAAGACTGAAATAAATCCAAATTTGAACATTACTATATTGCATTACCATTGAAAAGCACATGCAGGTGCTGTTTGACTGTAGTTAAGCCAAGAATATCCCTGAGATAGCTCAGTGTATAAGCTGTTTCACTGCTCATACATTCAAAACCTTTCTTCACAGCAGAGCAGTGGTGAAGTAAGTATTTACTCAAGTACAGAACATAAGTACAGTTTTGAGGCACTAATCATTTTTATGCTAGAATGTGCTCCACTGCATTTCAGAGGCAAATCCTGTTCTCCACAACATATATTTGATGGCTACAGTTACAGGTTAGTTTGAAGATTTTCCATACAAAATATTACTTTGCACTCTACTAACTACATATTTTGTTGCTCTTAATTCAGGACTTTTACTTGTAAAAGAATATTGTTCTAGCCTGGTGGTATTAGTAAAGTGTATCAATACTTGTTCCACTACCGCAGCAGGTATTTTAAGTTCTCACAGAAGGAAGAGCACACGTGTGATTAATAACATTAATGAGCCACTGAATGGTTGATGACAGGTGAAACTATTTGCTATGAAAAAAGAATATAAATATTTTTAACGTGTCCTGTCATATACAGTAAACATTACTAACAGTTTTCCCATGCATTATACCTAGGCTCTACCAGAAGGAGTTTGAAAACCAAAATGTAATGTTGTAGTAATGTTGATGTAAATTTATTTGCATGAAGCTGTGTGTGAGCATGTATATCTAACACAAAACCACAAAGAGGAAGTAGCAGGCAACATCATTTACATCAAGAGGAAGCCACAAACAAGTGTGTATGTGGGATGGAGGTGAGATAGGGACTACACGTCAAACAGAGCCAAATCAGGTTTATGCCCGGCACCTGACTGTAAGTGCACATTTCTGGACGTGACAGAGAAGCTCTGTCTCAGCATCCACCTGCTCCTTCAGCTCGCACAGTGATCATGGATTCCAATAAAGTGATGGAGAACATCTACCTCCTGGTCACTGTCACCCTCATCAGCGCAATTCAGAATGGTGAGAAAAAGCTGCCACAAATATCAGAAGGCAATCATAGGTTTTTATAACTCTGAATCAGTAGTTAAAGATGTTAAAAGTGATGGCATTTTATTGCTCTTTTATTTGTCTCTGTGTTTTAAGCTTTTTTTGCCCAGAAGGTAGAGAGGGAATGCACGAGTCACAAGACCCAGACATCTGCTTCTGAGCGAGTATCTTGTGCCAAGTAAGTGCCCTTTCTATGATATTTAATTTAATCAAACATCTCTGCCAGTGAAACAGTGGATGACTTTGCATTATATTAGTTTTATTTCCATTTGGATTTACATTCCCCCAAAATATTACTTCTACTGAGAGGCAGATCTCATTTGCCTCCCATAGTGAGAAAAGCTGGTACAGGGCTCATTTGAATGCTCGCTGGGACAGCAACAATAAACATTAGGAAAATGTTATTCTTTCGGCTTCTCAGTTAGGTGAGTCATCGTCATTTGTGGCTCCTGTTACAGTGAAAACCTCTCATGCGTTTGTAGTCTGTGGTCTGTTTGCATTTCAAACTGGTGTCTTACTGTGGTTAAAATTTTATTCCAGGGATTATATGTGACATGAAAGCAAGGTTGTTTGTATACAAATTTTCACTTTTACACTTAGTGCAAAACTACTTTTCACATAAACATTTGACAGCTTGAGTAGATTCCTCATTTGAAGTGCTACTAATTAAGGCTGAACCATTTAGTTCATTAACAGAAAATGAACCAGGATTGGATGCTCAGTTTTATATCACTGTAAATTAAATGCAATGGGAGTTTAGACTGTTGACAGTCTTCTTCTAGAGACTATGATAGGCAATTGTCACTTTTTCCTGACATTTTAAAGAGTACACAGCTAATCGGAAAATCTGAAAAATACTTATACAAATACTTTTGCTACACACACATCACTTGGCAAATACGCCAAAGCAAGAAACTAAAATCTAATATTCATTACTGACATAATCACTCACTCTTTGCCTGAAAGATAGTCTATGAGCAACAATGCACTTCCTGTTTTTAAAAGGAAATATCTAACCCAGTTCCTGTCTTATATGTAATGTTAGGATTTCAAAAACATTGCAATGTTGATGGGTCAAGTCCAACCCCTGTTATTTGTTGTAAGTCTTCCCTGCTCTCTCTGTGTTTCCTCTCTGCGAATCACTATAAATAAAGTCTAAATAGCCCAAAATATATCTTTAAAAAGAGCTGCATTGTTTTAGCTTATTTATAGTTGAGCTGTGAGCTGTTATCAAATTGCTTCTAGTTTTATTGTGTCAAGTATTAACACAAAGAAACTAGTATTATTGCATCACAGAATAACTGTAGGGCTGCCACCAACAGTTGGTTTAATTACATGTGCATTTGATCCATTTTTTTCTTTAATAATGAATTGATTGTTCATTACATAAAATATTTGGACAGAGAAAAATTGAAGTCATTATTCATTGAAGCCCAAGTTAAGCTATTTCTATTGCTTTTGTCAGACAAAAACCTAAAAATATTGAGTTTACTGCCATAAAAATCAAAGGTTATTCACACGAAAAACTGGAACAAGTAAACTTTTAGCATTTTGCTTATAATTAGTTGTCAAAATCAGTCAACTGACTGATTCATCAACTAGTCATTTCATCTTTACAGCACTGGTTCTGCTCTGGGTTCCTGGGCAGGCACCCAGAGCAGAAAAATCAAAGCAGCTTGTAAAATATTCTGTTTTTTCTTTTTTTCCTTTTGTTTAAGATAACTCTCCAACCATGTGAGACTGGAAAAGGTTTTAGGGGACATGGTTTTCTGCAACATACTGTACTGATTATTGCAATTTGGTGCAGCAGCCAGTGCGTGCTGACTCGAAGAGCGGGCTCAGTTTTTCCTGGCTGCACATTTCCACTTTGGTCAACATTCAAAAGGCCACTAGATTTTCTAGCTCATCCATTGTTTTAGTCCTAAGAATAACTTTTTTTTTATACCTACAACCACCTCTGCTCTGCAGTCTCACAACATTTCCTAACAGCACACAAATAAGGGTCAGTCTGTAACAGACTGGTGATTGCTTCATAGTTGCTCATTGCAGTTGACTTCCTTGAAATTTGCTAATCACAGTTCTTGTTCATGCTTCTTCCAGTCGTAACTGCATGGATGCTTATCCCACTTTCTTGGCAGTGATGTGGTGTGCTGGTCTGTGTCTCAGTCAAGGTAATCATTAATCAGTTACTGTATTGTAAGGAGACAGCCACACTTATGTACTGTAAACAGAACACATTTTTTAAAATATAAGA
>NW_018128117.1:89288-97412 GCF_001952655.1 Monopterus albus
TGTTGCTCACATCGGCACTTGATAGCATTTGACCATTTGTTTTCATTTTTTGTCATCTGCTTGAAGCTCCTGCTGCCTTTGCTGGGATCATTTACCTCATAGTCAGGCAGAAGTACTTTATTGGATATCTGGGTGAAACCTCTCAAAGGTAAAGGAACACAAGAGATTTACACTTTGTGTGTGTTTACAAATGGTCTAACAGTTTTTTAAAACTTCTGTGCAGCACTCCAGGCTACATGTTTGGAAAACGCATCATCTTCTTCCTGATTCTGATGTGCACTGTGGGCATCTTCAACTACCTGCTGCTGCGCTTCTATGGCAGTAATTATAAAGAATATGTAGAAATGATCACTAGCGCTGCAACTGCTCTTCTCCTCCTCCCTTAGGCCAGTCACATAATGACAACAACACGCACCCACATTTATCGTTTAACTGATGGCAACTATTGCTTTAAAACATGTCATTTATTGTATTGGAATTTGTTTAAAATAATTTCTAATACAGAAATGCTGTTTTTTTTATATAAAGGTCTTCACACATTTGAATCTGCAGTAGCACAGATTTGACCCCATAAACCCTCATACAGCAGTCATAAATTGTGTGAGGGAAATGTATGTTTGCTCATAAAAATGCCTTTAAAAATCAATTTAGACACATAAACATTTTACAAGTCATTCCAAATATGCTCATCAGTCCCAGTCAGTGATTTCCACCCACTGCACAGAGAAAATATCTGGATCTAACAGCAAACATAAGATAGTTAATGCAGTCCCAAGAGTCTGGCTGGTGCATCCTCTGACAGATAGGTTTAACAACCACTTGCCTGATTATCAGGAAACTTGCTTTTCTTGAGGACTCCACCAGAAACCAAGCAGATAAACTTCATTTTTCTTAGCTCCCACATTTGCTGCTGGCTCATGTCAGTAGCAACTTTAATGGTCAAAAGACCAATTAGAGATGTTCCTTCTGATAAATGTCAAAATGTACAAACTATTCATATGTAGTTAAACCGAATTTTAGACAACTACCTTAAACTTTCTTTTGCTGAAACCAAACCAGTGTGGGAAGTCAAAGAGGGCATCGGAATAGTATTTGAGGGTGAAGGAGGCATTTCTCCAGGCAGGGTTGACTTTTATTATCTTGTTAGTTATGATGTGGGTGTTTTCTGTTGCCCAGCCCTCCAGTGCTGCAGTCAAGTCAATCTGACAAAAGAAAAAGTAGTTTCAGTGCCAAAAAGCCAGACCACTTCTCAATCAACAAATCTGCAAACTAGAGCAACCCCTGGAATGCAAGTAGTGCTGCTTACGTCCACCCTGTAGCTCTCTCCAGCAACTGAAGAGATGGTCCAGTCCAGGCCTCTCTCAATCTGCCACTTTATGAACGGGTCATTGCCATTGATGGACACTACGTACTGCTTCAGCACTGAAACAGGATCGAAAATAATCCACTAGGACACCAGCACAGAAAACAGAAAGGGGAACATTTGCAGAAAACCATCTTGCCACATGACTCTTCTCATCCCACCCATTGCAAACGTCCCAAGTTTGGAAGTCAGAACGTGTCACCGCTGGCATCAAACTGCATGGTGAACTTACTTACTAACTTATCATAATAACATAGATGCTGTAAAGAGTTTCAGTTACCTCTGGCTTGATTGGCGGCCTTTTTGTGGGTCACTGAAAATTTTTCTTCACAGGCAGACATCAGCAGATAGATCCTCTTGGACAACAGGCTGTTTCTCATGCTCGTGTATTCCCATAAATTGTGCATTTTAACTTTCCTGTCATGGAAAACAATTGGCATGTGACTTTGTGCATATAAATAAAGGCTATGTGTGCATGTATAAGGCTGTGCCCATGCAGTCTTTTTCCTCACCTTCCCAGCGAGTTCTGGAAAACTATTTTCCTTCTACAAAAGTCGAAGTCATCAACGAGCACCAGGCTCTCCTCTGGGTCGCTGTGGACTCGGTAACATGAGCTGAGAGCCTCCACACAGAAACCTGTTGGAGGTTTTCTCAAAAACTCCTCTACTTCTGTCACTTTCATCCTGCTGTGAGACCCTTTATTTATTGTCATGGTGTCACGCTGTTCTCCAGTGCCTCTTCTGTGGCTGTGGGTTCTGTTGTTTTCTATTGCTTGAATAAAGTCTAAAGTCTATCGCTATAATGAGCTTCAACCACTGTCAAGTTAGATACATTTACAAAATCAGACTTCCGGTCTCCTTCAGCTAAAATAAAGCCCTTTAGTGGGAATGGCATGTAGCTTTGTTGGAGCGGAAATTATAATCGATCAATGGAAAATGAATCAGCAATTTTTAGTTAACCAGGTAATTGTTATTTACCAAACATGTGGTTTTGCTTGTTAAATAAAATAACAGATGATTCCAGCTTCTTGATTGTGAGGATTTGCTGCTTTTAAGTGATTTATATGATAGTAAATCAAAATAGATTTAATCACTAACATTGGTAATCAATAAATATTGTCAATCAGTTAACAGATAATTGTTTATCTATTTATCTAGTAATAACCCTTAGTTTGTGTAAGTGTAAGTGTTGCAAATAGAATAATTTTGTGTTTCAGACTGTTGGTTGGACAAAAAAGATATTGTGAAGACATCACCTAAGGATCTTTAATACTTTCAGTTGGCATTTTCCAATTTCGAATGTTTAATAGTTTAAATAATTAATTGAGGAATTTTAAAAAATGGCAACTCTTAGTTGCACTCCTACAGTGTTTCATCAACACAAAGTACAAAAGTAAGGATAAGACTATCCAATGTCTTTCTATTTCAAATGAAGCTGAAATCAAATGTAATTATGTTTTTTCAGATATTACATTATCCAGATGTAACAGATTATTGGGTGGCGTCTAAATAAAACATATATTTGTAATGTCTCAGATGTCTCCTACTAATGCTGTTCTTACCCCTAATATTAACAAGAATTTAGCTTTTTATTTTGAAGGCAAATGTATTTACTTGCTGTTTCATTATACATGACATGACTTATGGAGAATGACACAGCTCTTGCAAAGGTACTTCTTGTGACGCAACAGCCTGGCCGACTGAACAAAGCTCCTGTTAAAGCTAGTTGTTTCTTCCTACATATCCTACATATTTACACACATAAGGAAGTAGGTAGATCATAATTATAAATAATTTATTAATATGACAATAATTGAAGAAATTCAAACTAATTGCTGAATTGAATTCTACTGAAAGTTTAGGACTTAATGACTTTGGAACGTACAACTTTATGAGAAGCCACTTGAAGGCAGCATTTAGTCTTGGAAATAACAGCAGGCGGACTCCTGAACTCAAAAGGAAAATTGCAGCACCTAATCTGAAACACTGGTGAATTATGAGTCACCCGAGAGCCGTTATGGTGCAATCACAGCATTAATGTGCTGCATATTTGTGTTTAATATCAACAACGTATTTGATATGCAGGCTTTTCTGATCACATTTCAATGCTTTTTAATAAAACTACACATTTACTCAGACTGTTTCCCTCTGGGTGACTACATGAACTTACTATTGCTCTCTTCAGCACATTATGCACCATATAAAGTACAAACAGATTCATACCTCACATAATGATTGGGTTTTCTGGACACTTATAGCAGCCTTTTTCTTTGTACGTGTACAATTCCTTGATCCCTTCAAGCTGCAATAACAGAACTTTCTCATTTGGATTTAAGTTAATTTGCAACTGTGGGTTCACAGCAGATCTGGCCTGTTTCATTTTTGTGGCCTAGATGTCCATGTTTAGCTTTCATGGTCAAGAGACTGGTGAGTCATTTGTCCTGCACTCTCCTCCAGTCTGCAGGCCTACAGTAGAAAGCATGCTCTCAGTCTCTTTTCTGGATATCTCTTCCTCATATAGTGTAAAAAAAATATCAGTCCTGGGAACAAAAATGTATTATAGTTTGACCCATCGTGCATTGAGTGTGAGGCATAAATATAATATCACCAACACCTGTACAAGCCAAAGCAATACACTATCCACAAACACAACCTTTGTAGTGTAAAGAAAAGAACAATAACAAAAGTAGTGCCCCAAAATTGTACTATTGTACTATCATGGTTCACAACTGCTGAGACATAAATAAAACTGTCCCACAATTTTACAGCTTTTCAACTTTTTATTTCCTTTGAATTACAACAAAATCTTACAAAGTGTCACTATTCTGGTAGAAGAGATGATCCTGAGATATAGTCAAGTGTTATAGTTGCATTAATGTATTTTTAATGTAACAGATGTGTGTTTGAAAACGTGCCCTCAGGGTGGAGAAAAGTGGATTACCACATGCTACAAACATTAATTGCCCTCTCAGCCTGAATCTGTCCTCCTAAGCTACAGCAGGCCTTTGTCAGGGTAGTCACCTAATAATGCCTGGTCCGCTAGGGGTCGCTAAAGCGTCACATTAACAGCTGTGCTGTCACAGGAATGTGGTTAACCAGTTACTCCAGCTCGCCATGAAAACACAGTGACTTCAGTAGAAAAGCAGCAGCCAAGGGAATCGTGTAACACCATAATATGGTTAACGGATGCAAAGTGATTGTTCTGCTTCTCCTTTGGCTAGGTAAGTGGTGTAACGTTAAGTTCCTTTCCAAGGCAGCTAACTGGCTAACCCGCTAGACGCTAAGCAAGATGCACAAGATGCAATGATGAAATAGAGCGGAAGATGGTTCGATTCGGTTTTCAAAATAACGTTAGCAATATAATATAACAATACACAGAGAACAATTCAGTTTACAAAATTGTATCAGTAGCTGTCCTTTTAAAAGACATTACCTAGCTGAGATATTAATGAGTGTCATTTTGGGAGTTACTTTGCTACAAAATATTGGATTGTTTTATTTTGTAATTTCAAAAAGGAAATGGTAAGCACCGCGAGAGAGCGCGTAAACAATTATAGGCTAGACCAGGTGATCCTATGGGCTTCTCTAATCAGGTAGTTAAGCTCAGGCTGTGTTTTCTCGTCATCATTATGCTTTGACAGACAGCGAGGTATAAAAGGTGGCAAATGGTTGTGTTGCATAATTTGTGTTAATATAGTTTTATGTTATGCTAATGTTTAAAATGAAGACAGGTATCCTGACAGACATATTGGCTTATTAATGCACTTTAGTGAACCTTTATTCCCATTATTGATTGATGCATCATTTATTTTCCAGAGCTCAGGGTGACTTTTTCGATTATAACCAAAGATATTCTGTTTACAACTGTCAAAAATGTGTATGCTTGTCAAAATACTTACAATTTTAATAGGTTATCAAAGGTGCTGAAAATGAATTTCCTGCTAACTGACTACAAGATATAGCTACTCGCATCAGCTCCATGCTTTCTGATGATATTATGATAACACTGTTACTTCTCTGTCACCGCCTCCAGGTACATCTGCTGGAGACAAATATGCACTTAGTGCTAATGTAAGTGCTACACACAGACCCTTGCTATCATTATCCATTGCTCAGCAGTTTGTGTCAGACTTAACCAGAATTAACTGATTCCCCTGCAGGCAGCAGAGCACCAGGAGCACACTGCACACAGATCTGTTGGTAAGTGAAGGATTTCACCTCAGATTGTCTGATAGTTTGTCCAGAGTGCCACACACTAGGTGGCAAAGCAAATCAGACTTGACTGATTACATGCTGTGAGTGTGAATGAAAAGCTCAACCCAGAAGCCAAAATCTTTAAGATTGTAAATTACAATAAATGTTTCTAATGTGAAAAGGAATAGTTTGACAATAGCCGGACATTTTGGGTTAGAGTTGGCATAGCTAAATGTAAGTACTGAAAGAAAATAACTAGCTTGGCTCATTGCATAGGTAACAAAATCCACCTATTATCACCTCTAAAGCTCATTAATGAATACTTTTTACCTTTTTTAACTGATTAAAAATCAAACTGTAAAAACAAGCTGTAATTTTACAAGTTGTTATGCACAGGGTTGCTTTTTGGCCAGGAGCAGTGACTTTGTGATTAGATTTAAAAGAGGAGATGCAGTATTATCTTAGTCTGTGAAACCGCTGACATGCAAGTGCAAAAATAAAATTTATCAATGGATTCCTGTGGGTTTCTATCACTTCTCCCTGTCTTTTTGCCTCCCCGTGTCTCATTGCTTTGCCTAATTTGTCACCCCCATGCTTTTTCTTTGTGTGCTTTTTTCAGGATTGGAGGAGGTGGTGTTAGTAATCCAGAGTCAGAGAAACTCCTATCACGCACGTCGTGGTGTCCAGAGGAAGATGGAGATTCTGCACCAGGCAGCTGAACTTGGACAGGTAACACCTGGCAGACACTGGGTGGCTTAATGGTTAGCACTGTTGTCTCATATGCCATTTGTGTGTCCTCACATGCCATGATACAGTAGGTAGGTGTCCTGTCTGTTGACAGGATTAGAGTGGGAAAATTAACTCCAGCAAAATTATAGAAATATAAAAAAGAGCATATGGATGCAGGGATGTAGCCACCTTTCACTATAACAGATTGAGCTTTAATAATCTGCAAACTAATACACAGTATATAGATTAAATTTTTCACTGCATTTACCACTTGGGTCACAAAAGTATTTTCAACATATTAAAGATGAAGCCCTGCTGACTGTTTTTAGAAGTCTCACTTGTTTTTACCATACATTCAACAGACATGGTAGTTTAAGATAAAATAGGTTTTTGGCTTATGGCTTTGGGGATGTCCAGTCAATCAGTCAACCTCTTTGGTCCAGACTGAAATATCTCAAAGTTTGTGCACAGTGGTGGAAAAAAGTACTCAGATCCCTTCCTTAAGTAAAAGTAGCAATACTGTTACAAGGAAGCGTCCTGCATGAGAAATGTAACTTAAGTAAAAGTACAAAGTTTTAGCATTAAAACAAAGTACTAAAAGTAAAAGTACTCATTATGCAGAATACCATTTAACATTGCATATCAATTATTGGATTTTAATTACTGATGCATTATTATGTACATCACATTTAATGATGGAGCTGGTAAAGAGCAAGCTAGTTTTAAGCAGCTTATAATTTTAATTTTGTCTGTCTGCTATACACACTGTCCGCAGTGTGGTGTGTTGCATAATGATGCTACAAGCTTTACATGCTGTATTTTGAATGTGTGTCAGTGACTTCTGGGGTTTGACTCCATGCATTGCTGTGGTATTACACTTGTACCAGTAGGTGTCCCCGTTGCCACAGAACTCCCCTGCCTCTGCTGAGAAGACCCAGTCTCTTTGCTCTCACAGTATTTTATTGATATGCGTCTGTGAAAACTCTTGTTAATTTTCTGTTGATGCCAAACGGATACTCAGAACAGTCTTGAGCATTGGTCTTTGATTCTTTCTCCAAGCTTGTTTGCAGTTCAGAAAAACCACCTCAAATAGAAATAATGGCATATGGCACTCAGCAGGGACTCTGTGAAATGACTTTTACAAGCAAACTAACAGCAATCAAAAAATGAGTGACTGTGGTGAAGAACAGAAGCTACTTAAAACACTTATTTTCTCTGACATATGAAAATGTCAGCTATGGGACAGATTTCAGATATGATTTGGTCATGGCAGAGTATGTAGTTTTATGGTCGCAATAATGTGGGCAGCACATACACAATATGTGAAACATCACACCACTAGTTGAGACAGATCAGCAAATCTGTTCATATGCCTGGGAAAGTTGTGAGTCAGCCACTAAGACCAATAGAGACCAACCATCTAATTTGACTTTGTGAAGCTTTGTTTGCCATAATGACTTTGGAGTTTGCTAATTGTTTTGTCCAGTGATACTTAGGTTGTGCCTCAACTTCCATCCATCCATCCATCTTCGTCCACTTTATCCGAAACCGAGTCGCGGGGGCAGTAGTCCGAGCAGAGCCTCCCAGACTTCCCTCTCCCCACACACCTCCTCTAGCTCCTCAGGAGGAACCCCAAGGCATTCCCAGGCCAGCCGGGAGACAGTCTCTCCAACGTGTCCTGGGTCTGCCCTGAGACCTTCTCCAGGAGGGACATGCCCGGAATACCTCCCCAGGGAGGCGTCCAGGGGGCATCCTTAACAGGTGCCCAAGCCACCTCAACTGGTTCTACTCAACGTGGAGGACCAGCGGCTCTACTCCAAACTCCTCACGCGTGACTGG
>NW_018128117.1:97626-99101 GCF_001952655.1 Monopterus albus
GGCCCCGCCCGGGAGCCAGGCCTGCGGGAGGGGCTCGCATGCGAGCGCCTGGTGACCAGGCCTATACCCACGGGGCCTGGTCGGGCTCAGTCCGCAACCATAATGTGGAGCCACTCTCCGGTGGGCCCACCACCTGCTGGAAAGGCCGTAAGGGGCCGGTGTTTTGGGCAGTGGCCGGGGCCGAGTGCCCGGCTGACCCAAACCTCGGACACCAACTCTGGTTTTTGGGTACCTCAACTTGTCATTTTTATTTAGTACGGAGACCTCTGGAACCACACTACAGCCTGTAAACAACAAGTGCGCTGTGTGTGCAGTAGCAGCTTTAAAACATTACTTGCATATGCCTTGTTAGAGAACACATCAGTGAAAGATTTGCCAGTGAAAAAGTGGGAGCAGTGATTGAATGTGACACGTCTATGATTGTTTTTGTCTTTTAACTATGTGTTGTAGTGGTGATTTGGGATGTTTATTTCACCCTGAGAGACAAAAGACGCAGCTAGTGAGAATGTGGAGAAACATCAGTTTAGCTCAGTGGGTATAAATCTAAATTGGATGAGCCATCCATCAACAAACTCCACTTATGACTCCCCTTACATGGCAGCTGTGAAGATCAATTATACACTCGGGAAGAATATGCCAGAGAAGCCGAATAGAACAATGATGGAAATGTATCTGCCCTCACTCTTACAGATCCTATTTTTGACAGCCCAATTTTACTATACAAATCTCTCTAAACAGATCCTTATTATCTAGGATCGGTATGTTCTATTTCAAGCCTCTCAGAATGAAGTTTTGTCATTTGTAAATGTCCTTAATTGTTCACACTAGGTCTGAACTTCCTAATTATTTTCGAGCCTAGTAAGTTAGCTACACACAACTACATAATAGTTGGTGCAGGATGCTAGTACATTAAATTCTGCTGAGCTATGAATCTGAGTGCAGGGTAGTAGAATGGAGTGACAGGACTACAGGCATTATGTGAGGTAGCTTTGCTCTTGCTGTTTATGAGCCAGGTTACATATTGATGAGCTAACAAGCCAGCGGCTGGACCCATTTGAATTGTGGCCAAACTGAATGATTTTAAGTAGCCACAGTACAACTGGAGAAAACTTGGAAGATGAAAAAGAAGCTACAGTATGTTGCTGTTCTATGTACAGCTCAAGTGCGAGGAGACGAGTGCAGTGGTTGAAAGCTTTCTTGAGATTTGATGTAGACCGTGATTGTTCGAGGTTGTTGTAAATGATGGCAGGTTGTGCATAATACCTTTTGATTGGGATACTATATAAAGTGTTAATTTAGCCTGAAAGCAGGGACAAAAGGTGGCAAACGCTCAAACTCTGACACGCTGACTGATGTGTACTCATGTTTTTTCATTTATTGGGGGCTCTTAAAAGGGGTTTCTCCTTCAGCTATTCATACTTAAACAGCCGTAGTTACTCCTAGTTGACTTGATTCTTTTCCACATCGTAGCTTAA
>NW_018128117.1:99149-100456 GCF_001952655.1 Monopterus albus
GTACAGGGTCCCTGCCAGTGCCTCATCTTTGCAGCCTGATTATTCAGCGCCATTACAGTCATGTTGTTTACCTGCTGCTCTCTCAGCTCTTATCTGCACACATCTCAACAACACTTAGAGCAGATGGTAAAAATCTGCTTACACCCCCAGAATTAGAAATGGACCTGTTAAGTGGCACACATGTTTGCATGTGAAAATGAATAACCATACTTTGCAGCTATTATATTAGCTGTTTTTCTTAAATATACTACCAAACGTTGTCATGCCTTAAGCTTAATGTTTTATCAGATATATGATCAAGGTTTCTTATGCTGATTTGTCTTTGTTGTAAAACAGCAAGAGCTTAGCATGCCTTTGAGTCTAAATGTGCACAGATAACACTACCGTGGAACCTTGTATTGCGAGTAACCCGGTTTGCGAGTGTTTTGCAAGGTGAGCAAAAAAATTTTGATTTTATATACGAGCGAGGTCTCACTATACAAGTAGTACGTACGCTTTGTCTGCCGAGCATCACGTGATGTATGTCACAGCAGAGCCGATGGTTCTCGCGCTTAACTTGTATAGTCAATATCTGTAATCTTGCAACAATGAGCCTCATGCTAGCCACGATTCTTTTCAGAGGTAAAGTGCGAGTTCATTTGTTTTATTTTTACTTTGTACTGTATTTTGTATTACTGTAATCATTTTTATATGGATAAGTGGGTGTGGAATGAAGTTTCCATTATTATGGGGAAATTCGCTTTGATATACGAGTGGTTTGGATTACGAGTGCCTGTGTAGACTTAATGTTCTTAGTCCATATTAGAATTTTAAGAAGGCAAACATAAATCGGTATGCTAGCATTCAGAACGACTGGAGATAGCTAAGGAGACGGTGTAGAGAAACAAACGTTATGGAGCAGTCTGAAGGTGAGGAAATGTGAACAACACTGCATCATAGTAAATTATTGAAGCCAAATGCGCCGTCACAATGGAATATCTGCTGATAAATACTTAATACCCATCCTGTACCCTGTTCACCACCTCAGCAGCTAGTATTACGTTGTTAACAAAGTTGGATAGGGAGCTGTATGATGATAGCGCAAGTAGGCTATTTTTTAAGCAGTCTCACAGTCCTGTCTGACCAACCACTTATTACTGTCTTTTTTTGCCATGCAGTATTAAGATGCAGAAAACCAAATTGAAACAGTTGCTTGTCTCCTAGTTGTGCCTATGTCCTCAGCGGAGTCAGAAAGGAGTTTCAGCAGCCTCCGGAGGCTGAAAACATGGCTATGCAGCAAAATGACCCAAACCTGCCTCAACAGTGTT
>NW_018128117.1:107974-108934 GCF_001952655.1 Monopterus albus
TTTTTCAGTGTCCACTGAGAAGGATGTATCATACTGGTTTGTCTTGTTTGACGGCGTCTCTCCATCTTCTCTGATTTGGCACTTTTCTCTTTCCAAAATGCCATTTTGCACAGAGTTGTTACAGGCTTTGGCCACCCTTTTGATTTTTCTGGGGCTGTCCTTTTCAGGACTGGCCTTGCGTTTAATGCCCTTAGAATGATGGAGAATCATACTCCCTCTGGTAGACATGTTGTCCATGAGGATTTCCACAAAGTTTCAAACACGATAGCGTCGAATATCGAGCAAGTGTAGATCCAACTGACTGTTGAGTCTCTTGGTGTGTTATGGAGTCCTATAGAATGTTGGGCAGTTGGGTCTAAATAGAATGTTGGGCAGTTAGGGTACGGAATGCTTCCTTTCTGTGGCAGTTACAGTATGTTGTGTATATATTTAAACTGGTAGGTCAAAGTTCATTTCAAATAGACTTCATGATTTAATGCAGTTTGTTTTGATATTTGAACCACTTTAAGTAAATTTTACTCTAGTACTATGCCTTCGTACAATTTTGAGACACTTTCAGCTAGTTTCTTTGAAGATTAAGATTTTACACCAAAACATACAGTATGATAAGCTTCTAAATAGAAATTTGGTTACTTGAACCAGCTACAAGCATTTTCACTATTGTGGCAACCTTATATAAACTACAGACGGGTGACAAATCAACAGAAAAAACAACAACGTGTCTTTGTCAGGTGTTGGACCACCACCTGCCACCAGAACAGCTTCAGTGCACCTTGGCATTGATTCTACAAGTTTCTAAACTGTACTGGAGCGATGGATACCAAACTTATGAAAGCTATTCCATCATTTGGTGTTTTGACGATGAAGGTGGAGATGTTGTTTGACACGTCGGTCCAAAATCCCCCATAAGTGTTCAGCTGGGTTTAAGGCTAGTGACTGTGAAGGCCACAGCATTTGATT